>NW_024582073.1:10824433-10884494 GCF_017639235.1 Corvus kubaryi
GCATATGGGAGAAAATTCCTTTAACAGGAAAAAAAAAAACCAGACTAGACTAAAACCCCAACACATCCATAAGAAAGGCATCTCAGCAATTATACAGTTTAGATTAATAGAAATTGTTTTTGTCAGAGTCTTGCTTATATGTTTAAACAGCATTTTTTGTCTTAAGCTCCTTCCTTAATTGTGCAGCTACTGTGGACTTTAAGAATTATAGCCTTAATGTTTTACTCCATTAACTTTTATAGAGCTAAAGACACTAACATTGAGGATTGTCTCCTATGTACTTTTGTCTCACTAAGTGCACTTAAAACTGCAATAAACAGGCAACTAAAATTTGTTCCGGTTTGGAAGGGTTTGTAATTATCAATACAAACATATGCCTATCAATGGGATGTACTTTATTTTACTTCTAGATCTCCATAGTTTATTTCATTATTAAAAGAAACCTCAACAGAGGCTTAAAGGAAATTTTCATTTTACGTTTGACTAGAGTCACTAATTTTTATCTCAATAAACATCCTAATTTCTAGTAGTGTTTGCATTAGCTTAGCATAGCAGAAGTACTTTTGGTGAAAGAAAGTTTACTTTTCATCTCAATGTGTTGACTGTTAGGAAATAAATAAAAAATCAGTGAGTATCTAGTGATTCTGACTGATATTTGTATGGTAGGCTGAAAAGTCTTCTCTGTAGTTTGCATGATATATTCCAATTTAATATCAGTCTAGTAATGTAAGGAAAACAAATGTTAAAAATTCAGCTTTTTTTTTAATGTGACTCAGAAATTATATACATATCCTTAATAAAGCAGGATGATGAAAATATTGGGGAACATAGACGAATACATTGAGGAACTTGTTGGAGGCATTAAATAATGATTAATATCAATAAATAATAAGACTTTAAAAATCATCGTTAAATGAGTGTCTTTCAGAGAACCATCCATGGAGAGAAATATAACTGCAGTCTTTTTTCATGTCAAAGTCATACTGAAAAAAAGACAAGATACCAGAAATATTAATTTAATTCTTCATATGGATGTATAATGTGGAAAAGCTAAGGTATATTCCTGCATCAAAATCTTCATAAGACATCGGTTTGAAGTGACATGATAAAGCTTTAGAATAGTTTGCTACGGTGAGAAAAAATAAGATTCTAGAATTCAGATATAGAATTCCTGAATAAGTTTTTGTGTGTAATATATTGTCTGAATCAGCCTCCTCACCAGAAACAAGAAAAGTGCCAACAGTGATAACAAAATGAAAAGGAACATGTAAGCAAGTCAGAGATACGTATATTGTGCCTCAAAAATCTCTTGAAGTTTTTCAAATGAGTCAATTAATTGATACAGGTATCCAGACATCCCATCCTTCTTCAAAGACTTTGGTTAATTTATTTAAGTTGTATAGGGTAAAAAGAATAGCCTTATAAGATAGCCTTATAAATTACTAAATCAGTGAAATGTAGTAAGTGAAGGGTAACCATATGGATCAGGTTTCAAAAGGGCTGATGGCCACCAATGGAAGCTCTTACAAATCACTCACAGAATTAGAATTGCTGTAGAAATTCATAAACTATCTGTAAGGGGTGTGAATAGTGAACTTTGCTACCAGTATAAAGTATTTGGGGATCTACAAAAATAAAATGAATAGCGATGAATTAGAGCAAGATGTCACACAGGAGTAATTGCTCAGTGAAGCAGTAGATGAAATTCAATGTTCTGAAGTAAAGTGGGGGGGAAAAAAGCCAGTCCTTGCTGTGTGCATACAGCAGCTGGCATGAAATTAGGTATTTCTTCTCAAGCATAATATTATTAAATAATTGCAGATAAATCATTGAAATCCACACCTCAATGTCCAGGTACAGTCAAACACAAGTAGAATTTAAAAGGAAATTAAGGAAATTAAAAAGGAAAATAAATTTAAAAAACCCAAAAATATCCCAAAAAAACCCCACCAAAAAAAAAAAAAGAAAACCAAAAAACACCAACAAACCAGGAGCACTACAGGAGCTTTAAATGCACTAAGACCAAAATAGTCTCTTAGTGAGGTGGCGACTGAGGTAAGTCCAGGGGTAAGGGTGAGAATGAGCTGTGCAGGGGAGTCCCCGAGCTTAGGGACAACCAAGCAGCAACCCTGAGCCCTGCCTGGACCTAGAGGCTCTCGAGAACTGATCAGGCGAGGGGTGGGTGCAGCTGGAATCAGTGTGGGAGATTTAAATGGCTCCAATGTTGGAGCAGGCTCCTGGCCAGACCTGTGGCCCTATGGAAAGAGGAGCCCACACTGGAGCAGGTTTGCTGGCAGGACCTGTAACCCTGTAGGGGACCCACTCCAGAGCACTCTATGGAAGAAACCCATGTTGCAGCAGTTCATGAAGAATTGCAGTGCATGGGAAGGATTCAGATTGAAGAAATTCATGGAGAACTATCTCCTGTGGGAGGGACCTTGGGCTGGAGCATGGGAAGGAGTCCTCCCCCCTGAGGACGAAGAAGTGGCAGAAACAATGTGTGACAATATGATTGTAACCCCTGTTTCCATCTCCTGGCACCACTGAGGGGAAGGAGGTAGAGAATCAGAAATAAATTTAAGCTGCAAAGCAGAGAGGAGTGGGAGAAAGGTATTATTAATATTTCGGTTTACTTCTCGTTACCATTATGGTTGGCAACAAATTCAAGTAATTTCCCTGAGTGTCTTACCCGTGATGACAATTTTTGAGTGTCTCTTCCTCTCCTTATCTCAACCCATGAAACTTTCATTGTATTTTCTCTCTCCTGTCCATCTGAGGAGTTGTAAAGTGGCTTTTTTGGGCATCCAGCCAGCATCAAACCACAACAAAAAGACAAAAATATTATCTGTATAATTTGGAAAACTGAACTCAAAGTGGTAGTTATCTAATTTACTAATTTCCATATACAACCCCCTTCTGCAGTCTTCAGGCTAATGCCAAGATCCTTCAACTTGTAATATGAAAAACTCAGTTTAAACAAATAAGAAGCTTATTTATTTGGGGATTTTTTTTGAGGGGGTGGGGGATAGAAGAATATTTTCAAGATCTTTTAAAAACTTGCCTTATAGAGGAAACCTATATGTAACTTTGTGTGGTTTGGGGTTTTTTTTCTTCAGGGAGTCAGGGAGAGGTGGTAGCTTCCCAAGCATGCCCAAATAAGTTATGCATACCTAAGTATCCTGGGTTGCAGTCTATTCTATTACCATCCTCAGGAGCCGTTGAAACCAGGTGGGGCAGTGTTTCCTTGCCTCCTCCCCCCAGACTATCTTGCTGTTAATTGCCCATCATTGTCCTGCTGCCTGACTCAGAGATAAGTCCCTCCAGACTATCTTCTGTTAATGAGCCTAATCAACACTTTGCCTCATGACTCATTACCCCATTGTGAGATGCTCCACCCAGAGGGAGGAATCAAGCATCCCATCGTGGATATAATCTGGGACTCTGACCACCAGAGACATGGGCTTCCCACTGGATTTCCAGAGGAGAGGAGCTACACAGCCACCACTGGGCCTTCTGAGGAAGAGCAGACCCTTTTACTACAGGATCACTGCTTCAGAGGACTGCAGCCACCATTCTACCAGACTGCTACCACCACCCTGCCTAACAGGGTGTCAGGTTGTACCTTGACCCTGTCAGTTTGACAGGGTTTTCTTTTACTTTTTTTTTTTTTTCCTTTTCTTTAATTTCCATTAAATTGTTATTTTGACTTGGTGCCTCCCACTGGTTTGTTTTCAAACTAGTACACTAAGGCAAAAAAGTACATTTTGGATTTCCTTAAAAATCAGAATTATTTTCCTACATGTAATGGATTACATCATTTATCATGAGCAGATAACAGCAGAGAGCTGTAGTTCTTGTGCGGACTCACACCACATAATCATATATGCTGCAGGTTGTTGTTCTGTGGCACAAATGTCATTGCAGTCTGCACTCAGTGTTGAGACTTAACATAATGGATATATTTCTTTTCTTTTTAGAAGAAATGCAAATAAAACCAAGAAAATGATAAATGTGTCAGACATGAATATAATTTTTTCAGTACTTTCTCACCATATGTAAAGCTGTTCTCAAGTCTTTTCCAGTTTTGGACTACCACGGTCACCAACAGTTCAGTTGTTATCCCTCCTACATATCATTGCATATTTATCATATGTCACATTGTATTTCATGCCCAATCCATAGGGAAATTTTAAAAAACAAAAACTGGTTTCATTTCAGAATTGCTGTAATTCCCAAATTTTGCCAATCCATCAAATTTTGTATCAATGTTACTGAAAAATGGTAAACAATTGCAACAGTTGCATTTCTAAATCTCTGATGTTGGTCTTTTTATGAGGTTTATAGGAAAATACATCTTCTTTATTTCTTAGTTGTATAATTTATTATAATCCTCAGATTCTATTGTGGGACTTGTGACAGTACTTCACTACAATAATAGCTATTTGCAGTGTGTATATAAAATTCACAGATATGAGGCATAAGGAAGCTTTTAGACAAACAGGTAACCAGAACAATTGTGTATAATGGGATATCCATTAACTCTTTAGGACTTACGAGATGTCTAAGAACGTCAGCAATGACAGAAGCCCGCTGTTAAAATAAACACTATTTACTCTGGTGTGTTACTCTGAAAAAACTATTGTAACCTAGTCAGAAAAACTTCATAAAGCATTATGGGATATCTACCAAGTTAGACTAACTGTGACAGCTACTCTTTCATTACTTGGATTTTCTTAGGGAAGAAATTGTAGAAGTTTTTTTAGAAAAGTTGTCAAGATATAGAGGGTAAGGAAATTAAAATAATGTTTAATTTAGTACAAAAACTTAAGATTTTCAATTTAGATTCAGTTACACTTATTATATGATATCCATAACAGACCAAACACTGCTTTACAGTTTTTCCAACACTAGAGTGAAAAGCCCTTCTTCTATTACTAAAGTAAGGCATATCTATTTTCATCCTGTTTGTGACTCAGCTAGATCTTTAACAAAGATCAAAATGATAAATGCATCAAGTGGTTGTTGTAGATGACCTTTTATAGGTATTGAAATCCTGTACTTTGTTCTAATTATATGAAATCTGTATAGAGCTGAGAGTGTACACATACA
Organism: Corvus kubaryi; assembly: GCF_017639235.1. Taxonomy (NCBI): domain Eukaryota; kingdom Metazoa; phylum Chordata; class Aves; order Passeriformes; family Corvidae; genus Corvus; species Corvus kubaryi. The sequence goes on from NW_024582073.1 coordinate 10,829,543, forward strand.
GTCTCCCATGTTATTGTAGGAATGTGCAAGAAACCCACTAGATGTGATATATAATTGCTCATCCTATTATCCTGTTGAGTCTAAATGTTTTTTGCAGAAGGTAGCAGAAAAATGACCCAATTGAGCTGGAAAAAAGTCCTAAAAATCTTAAAATTTTTAAGTATATTATAATGTTTGCTTACTTTTTTCAGCTATCCCATCACTAGTCTTTTATTTTTAAGTTAATAACCTGCTCCATACATACAAAACACACACATGTGAAATAACAATAAAACACATTCCTCCTATACGAAAAAACTCCGTAAATCATAAGAGGTAAATAAGGTCTATATATGCAAACTTTTATTGTATAAATTCAAAATCATAATACAAAAAAAACCAGTGTTGCTTTATATCCACTTATTTCTGTTACCTCCATTTGAGAAATTTCTTCAGCTTATTTTTCTGGGCATGACAGTCACTGACAGATCAGCTGGGCAATAAGATCTTTTGAGATTCAGAAAACATGGTTAATAGAATCTATATTCCTAGACTGTATAAAATAACAAAGCATGTTATGCTCTCTGGAAGCATCCAGAGTTAAAGGCATCTTGAGCCATAATGTCAGCAGCAGTACAATCCTGTCATTTTAACAGGATGTGAGCTGAATAACTTATAGGCATGTACTATAATTTGAAGACCTGCTAAAATTTGTTTCATGGTTGAATGACCTTGAAAACACTCAAAAGTAAACAGGAGCGATGATTGTTATCACCCAAAAGAAATAAACTGGTTAATGTTTAAATGTTTCCAAGATACATATTTCTTTAGGTTTACTGGTCTCAAAAGTCTACTGGAACATTTCCTATTTTCATTTTTTTTTCCTTTTTTTTAAAATTTTTTTAGGTTGTAAGAATGGAGAAGAATGGAAGAAGGGAAGAGATCTATTTGATCTATATTTGAGATTAGGTGGGTATGAATGAAAGAAAGATTGGTTGCTAGTGGTCAAATTGGACACATTAAATATCTGCCTTTCAAGTGTGAACAATTTAGAAATATTGCTCTTAGCCCTCTATGTGGCCTTTGTATTTTGTTGTTATTTCATACCATCATTAAGCTGAATGATCTTCCACTGTGATATTTTCTGAACTGAGAAAATATAATTACAAGTTTTTTAAAATATACTTGTGGTATCACTTTTACAGATGGATGAAATTAATTTTGGACATGTATGCAAGAAGAGTTCAAGCTGAGGGCTAAAATCATGTGAAATTTGCTCATATCCTTGTTTTGACCCTCTGTATCCTCAAGGATGCTTCTTATTGTTATCAAGGAAAAAATTCAACAGATAAAAAGTGGACACAAAGGGGCACATTTTCAAGAGTAACAGGGAGAGCAGCACTGAAGTATGAAAAGGGGAAAAAAAAAACCCCCAAAGCCAGAAAGTATAATCTGATCTGAAGCCTGTGAGTATCTTAATAAAATTACTTAATTGCTTAATAAAAATATCAAGCATAGGAAAAGACTGCATAAACTGATAATACATTAGGAAGCAGTGGGTAGGAGAGTAAGATGTTTTATCTCATTTTAATTGTTCTAATATTTGCATGTATACATATAAAAGCTGTTAACTGAGCTGGGACTTTTGGAATTTAAAACAGATGTATTTTTTTATCAAAGCTTTTAGCAGCTTATGTGTCTCAATATCTTCACTGTCCTGTCAGACCATCAACTCTGAGGCAAGCACATACAGCTATACAGTTTCACCAGCTTAAAAACCAGGAATTAAATAAATAAATGGATAAATAAATAAATATCAGAAGCACTTTGAAACCTCTTTCATTTTCTTCCAAATCCATTTTTGACTTAATATAGTTCAGAAGAAAATGTCTTTCCAGAGGGCATTTAGCAAAGTGCCTTGGCAGTGGAAAAGACCTCTCACGCTCTGTTGTTTTCCATTTTGAAAAACAGTTAATGTATTGCTTTTATTTGTGCATGGTTTTTGTTTATTTCTTGACACTAGGGTAATATACGGAGCGTGCATTCCCCTTATCCTGTTTTTCTGCCATTTGTAAAAGGCCAACTATTGTAAGTAGCTATTAGAGATACTATTTGAGTTGCATTGGGCATTGCTAATGAAAACTGTTGATTTACAATGTTTTTGACATTTCTGGCAGACCACATTGAACAAAATCTGCTTTTAAACAACTAATCAAATATCTAATTTTTTCCCCCAAAATTTTTATAATGACTTTCCATTGACTGTTTTTTGGGGTGCTTTTTTTTGGGGGGGGTTTTTGTTTTTTTGGTTTTTTTTTTTTTTTTTACTGAAGTAAACAAGGGCTTTACTAAGACTTAATCTACATTTTAATTCATGAGTTGTATTTAATTCCCAGCCTTTAAACAGAAAATATTTTTTCTAGGAAGTTTCTAAATCCACTTCTCTGGACAGTTCTAATTTGTTGGTTCTATTTGTTGATGCAAATAAGCTGCTGAGTAGTTCATTATGTTACTTTTTCTACAGATGGATTATATGTCCATTATATTATGTGTATATTGTATCTGTGGCTCACAAAGTCTAGAGTCTATCATCTCATTATTTTGGTTCAGATAAAGTATTAATCAGCTTTGTTATTCTCTTAGCATTCATGCAGCAGATACAGTGTGTGAAAACTGGAAAAATATTGCCAGAACTTCCAGTATTGTCAGTGGTTGGATGATGGTGTTTCTGACAGCTCTGGCCCTTACCTGGTGAAAAGTTATACTACTAAAAAGCTAATATAAAAAATACTACAAAAATATATACATTTGAATATGTGCCTTAAAGATTTTTTTAATCCTAAAAGCAGAGAAGTTTTGAATAGGGCTAGAAATAGAGAAGGATTTACTATGCAAAGAGTTTGCTGCAAAAAAGGTCAATTTTTTTAAGAAGTGCTGAGCTGAGTGTAAGAGACAAGCTTTGGGGCATAAAGCCATTTAGTCTATTGTGACAAAGCAGTAAAAGAACTTCTTAAGCAACAAAAGGCCAGGCCACAGGTTTGGCATTTCAGGATAAGAAGCAAAGGATAACATTTCCCACTTCAGAACTTTGCCCTTTAGATTCATAAGAGCTCTTTTTTTTGTTTCACTGGCAGTAAAGTTCAGTGCAAGTCGAGGGGGAGATGTTACTACTTTTCAGCTGGTAATATAGTCACGCTCTTGTATTTATGATTAGAAATCCGTCAAAGATTTGTTTCAGTATAACACTTTTCTAAGCTTAGTTTAGACTAATTTAGTTTCTGGATTACTACCTAAATTAATGCTTCTGGCCCAATGAGGATCTCTTACATTGCTTAAAAATTAAAAAAAGAGAATTTCTCTTCTTTCATGTGCACACATTCAACACTGCATTAGCAACATGCTTCTTTACTAAATTAGTATGACGTTATTTCATGATCCCTTTCTTAATTCCAATCTCCACACATCTGTATAATACTTAATCCATATAGATAATGCTACAGGAAAATGTAGAGTTAACATTTTAAAATGGAAATAGGATATATACCCTTACAGTCTTACAGATATTGAAATAACCTTGCAGTCTTATGGAAAGGCAACTTGATTGAGATCTAAACTGCTTACAGGTTCTTATGCAGTCTTACATTTTGTCTAACTACGCCACAAAAAAAGAGCAACAGCAAAAAAACCTTGCTTAAATCAGTGTTCTTTCCAGTGTCATTCACACCAAGAAAAATCTTTAGGTTTTTAAAAACCTTTGAGCATTCAGTCTCTCACTGTCTAACATCTTTGTTGACTCACTTGTTGTATTTTCAGACTTCATGTCTACATTTCTTTCCTTCGTGTTTGCCTAGCAGGCATATGCCCACACCCCCACCTCTCTCACAAGGAGCTAGCTTGTGTCTGGTGTATCCCAGCAGTTGTGGTAGCTTTGAGAATAGCTCTGATGGAAATAGCTGTGATAAACAGGACTTCTTGTGGATTTTATGCAGTTCCATACATCATTTTCTTTCTTGACAGTTAGGTTTTACCTTACAAGAGAGGTCTACATGTAATGAAATTTTGAATTTCAGAAGTGGTTTTTTGCATAGAGAAAAAAAAAAAGGTGTCCCTACATATGTAGGGAGGTGTCTGTAAGTGCACTGACTATCAGTTTAATGAAGTTAGCAAAAACCAATGTATTCATAGATTATGTTACTTTTCTCATTTATTTATTTGTTCAGCGTTACTTAGCATAATTTTACCACTTGGTAACATTTTGGTCAAGTAAGTGAGCTGTGTTAAGAAAAATTAAGTCTGAAGCTATTAGTAAAATACAAAAATCTCATAATAATTTTAATCTATGATCTATATCCCAGAAAATGATTAGCCAATAATTCACAATCTTGGCATTTTTGAGTTGTTTGATACCTGATGAGAGACCACTCTTTGAGTTTACTCATTCTTTGTCAACCTGAAAAAGACCATCTCTTAAGTATAAACCCTTTCCTTGGTTGCACCTAAGTGCCATGGAAATAAAGGAAGAATTTAAACCTTCAGTTAAATTTTTACAAGTTTTCGATTTTAATTTACCTATGCTGTTATATCTGAAAAGGCAAATACAAGTATCTTTAACTCATTACTTTGCCAATCTCTATCTAATTTACAAAATACTGCAAACTCTTATTTCATTTATTAATCATAGAATCACAGAATCATTAAGGTTGGAAAAGGTATCCAAGATCGAGTTCAAGCTTTGACTGATCACGGTCTTGTCAAGCAGACTGTAGCATCAAGTGCCACGTCCACTCATTTCTTGAACACCTCCAAGCATGTTGACTGTAACACTGCTATTGGACAGCCCATTCCAATGCTTAACAACCCTTTTAGTGAAGAAATTCTTCCTGATGTCCAACCTGAACCTCCTCTGGCACAGCTTGAGGTTATGTCCCTGTCCTGTTACTTGTTACCTAGGACAAGAGGCTGACCCCCCTTGCTACAACCTCCTTTCAGGTGGTTGTAGAGAGTGAAAATGTCTCACCTGACCCTTTTCTTTTCCAGACGAATCAACCCCAGCTCCTTCATCTGTTCCTCATAGGACTTGCAAGAAGGCTCTAGAGCCTTCACCAGCTTCATTGCCCTTCTCTGGACTTGTCAGCGAGATACACTGTCAGTGTCCAAGACTGCTATGCTGTACCTGTCAAAGGTGCAGAACTCCTGCTGAACAGATGCAACCTACAAACCTATTTTAATACTCCTTAATATTTTACTACACAAAACTCTTATTCTATCACAATATATTTAGAAACTCTGCCATTTGAAAACACTTCACTTGTATTTGAACATAAACATGTCAGCTGTGAATGAAAATGGACCTTCTGTTTTTCTGTTAATGTCATGCATGAGGATAGTAGGAAAGAAGGCAACCTTGTGAGTTTAAACAGAGACTCTTCACACTAAAATGCATAGCTCAGGAATATGAATCATTGAGTTAAATATAATACAGGCAGGTGTGTACCTCTAAGTCTAAGGTCTGAACAGTTAATAGAATAATGGTAAAAGTTGAAAGGCAGCATCATTATGCAAGTTGGTCCACGGCAAATTTAATCTAAAACTTTTTTAAGACAAGAGTTATTGACCTGATTCTTCAATACCCCATAGACTCTTCTCTAAAGCTTAGTTTCTATATTACCTTTTGAAGTTGTTGAAGGATAGGTGAGCGATTTGCACTACCAACAGCCTAATTAGGATGAATGATACCCCTTGGGACAAGAAAACCTTCTTCATATTCAATCATCCAGTCCAAAAATATACAGGGTGGGGTAATGAGTCTTAAAAATGCCAATTTAGTGAGTTTCTAATCACAGATACTTCATCAGCTGACAAAATAAAAACCTCAGTAGGTATAGCACTTCAAAATCTGGGACAATTTACATGTAATTTCAAGAATCAGCAGGGATACACAGCTGGATAAAAATAAAAAGCTTGCTGTAATTGAAAATTGCCTTGCAGCTTGTTTGTGATTAAAATGAAGTTTGGTTCCTTGAAATTTTGTTTACCAATTAAATCTGTTTTACTTAGGCAGTGAAATATTGTCTATTGTCCTTGAACGATAAAACCAGCACAGGCATGCTTTAATAGTTCATGCTAATTGAACAGGTGTGCATACAAAAAATTTCTAAATTCCATGTTCAACAACTTGGCTCTTATTTAAACATATCAAGAAATGCTCTCTCTCACTAGTAGAAGCTATGGTCATCTATAATTTTTATAAAGAATCTCAGTGACAGACTGTCGTGGTTTGCACAAAAAAAAAAAATTCTGCACGCTTTACATTTAATGTAGAAGTTCTCTCCAAAAGCCAAAGTGATAATTTTACCTACAACATGATTGAGTTTAAAGTTTGAATAAATTTAGAGTTAACTTATAATAAGAGTTCTTGTTTATTTTTATTTTTAATTTTGTGTATGTTTGTTTGGTGTGTTGAATAGATCAAGAAGTATGAGAGCCGATTCTCTTACAATAAAACAGCCTTCAAGAGACTTCAAGTATTTTATTTGCTTGTTTGTTTTTTTTTCTTAAATGATTTTATTAGTTTTTAAGTTCAAATAATATTAAGAAACAGTTGCAAATGAAACTTGAGACCTTACAATACTTCAAGCCATTTTCAATGTAATGTTTCATCTGTTTTGTTTCTTTGTGCTTTACATGCAGATATAATGAGTCCCATCTTCACTAGGTTTATGTAGGAGAAATAAAACTTGAATTAACAAGGTAAAAAATTAAATAATAATTACAATTATTGAATCAGAAAGAAAACATTTTTAGCATTATAAAAACAAAACCCCGCAAAAGCCACAGGGAAATTAATAATGTAACTTCTAATCCTCAGCAGACAAATCACCTTCCTTATGCATATCCTATCCTAAAATATGCGCATAGACATACTCATACCCCAACACTCATTTTATTACTTTTCTTATGTGCATTTCTTCAATATATACTGTCATAATTAGGACTTTGCTAATACTAGAATTTTAATAGGGTATATATTCAGAAGATAGAAATAATATCGAACTAATTTAAAGTATTTAAAATTGTAATTGAATTAGTAGATAAAAAGTTGAGTTTTTTCAACCTTTTGTTTGAATCCATTTCTAGCATTTAGCTCCAGATAATTAACATATCATTCTAATACCTCTTCAGATTAGATGAACCAAATGATCCACCCAAAAAGAGAGTTTTCTGGCAAAGAACAGTTGACCTATGCTATTACTACACTGGCTGAACCAATAAAAATGGCCTGAGAGGACAAAGCAGAGTGTTTGTAGCTTAAAGACAGTAAATTTTCATTTCGAACTTTGAATTAGGGAAAAAATGTCAAGCATGGAAAGGTTATTCAAAACGGCCTGATTGAAATGCACTCTAAGAGGTGCTGAAAGGTCACTTGACAGACTCAAGTAAAAAACAAGGATCCTAAGGGGGACTAAATTAAAAATCACTTAGTTCATCAAAACTGGGATGAGAAAATATATTTAAAGAATTATCTGAAAAGAAAGACACAAAAAGAGAAAAAAATAGAGGAGTTTTAAAAAAAAAATGGAGGAGATTAAAAAAAAAAAAACAACTGTATGTACACATCCAAAAAGTAATTGGAGAAAAAAGGTTCATTGGCTAAAAAAAACAAAGCATCCATTGCCACCATATTAAAAAAAAAAAGCAAAACCCAAACCTAACCATTGAAAAATCACTCCAAACAAACAAACAAAAAACAAAAAAAACCCAAAAAAACCCCAACAGAAACCAGACTATGGTTTTTATTTATAGTTCTCTTTTCTGGGCAATTTGAGAAAAAAGACTGCAATCCTAAATCTAATGAGTAACACTGAAAGTACGCATTAGTATGTACACCTAGCACAAATAAAATGTGAAAATTAATGAGTGAACATGTTAATTAATGCTTATTTTCTTTATGGCTGTTCATTCTTACATTTGAAAAAAAATTGTCCTTCACAAATGAGGTTTTGGTATGAATAACAAATATAACCAATGGTTCTAGGAACCACACATATCCAAAAAAGGATAAATTCTAAAGAATACATCTATATCTAGAAAATAATTCAGGCTACTGAGGGAGTCTCAGATGATATTTGGATACATGACAATGCATGCTAAGCTTATCTGCATTTACCTGATGAAAATGGAATGTTTCATATTTTTATCCATTTATTATTTTTTTTTAAATACACATATAAACAGAATAACAGAAGTATGAAGCTATGTTCCTAGATTTACCAGAGAGACATTGCTCCAGGAAACAGCTCTTTGGGGTTTTTTTATATATTATATGCTGGGACCAAAACGAATCCTTTGGTGTGAGGTAACACCTTTTTGCAGCTGCAGTGGAGCAGGGAATCTCAGCTTTTAATATAATGGTTCAGATCTTCAAAATACTTTTAAAATATTCTGTAGTTCTGTGTGGCAATGAGATGTTTTTATTTTATTTTCATATGTTCTTTGTACCCTGATGGCTTCTCCCTACCTTCCCCACTCCTTCTCCCAGTTGGTTTGCTCCATATCCAAGCCGCTCCCCCGGTGCTCCCAATATGGTTATCCCCTCCCCTTTGTTCTGGCTCTTTCCCTATAAATCACCCAAACTCCTCCTGTTGTTCCCGAAAGTTCTGTGCTAGTCACCAAAGCCCTCCCTAATTACCCTTATGGCCCCCGTCAGTCCCCCGAGACCCTGCCCCCTTGGATACCTCCCCTCTTGGAAATCCCCTAAACCTCGATGCCCCATTGGGGAATGTGACCCCTCTCCCTCCACCCACCAAGACCATTGGACCAGATGTGAGTCCATCCCTTCAGCGTCCCTCCCTCCTAATCCGCTTATTGGTCCCTAGTTGGTTTACGCCCCTTGGTCAGCCCTCTTTTATAAGGCATGGGCGCATTGCAACTGTTGCTTGTCCTCAGAGGAGACTTTTCAATAAAGTCCGTTTGACTCCTGTGGCAAGGCTCCTCGCTACTTTTTATCTCTCCCTTCATCAAGGGCTGCTGGCTGCTACAGTGCCTGAAGCCAGTGCTCCGCAGGGTAGAGCAGAGGAGTCAGAGGAGCAGCTTTAAAGCTCTAAAGCTCCGTGCCTCCGGCTGCTCCGCACCCCTGTCACACACCGCTGGAGCTAGCCTGGGCAGTGGACAGTAGCGGTCACTGCGACAGTTCTGCAAGAGTTTCAGTAGCGGTATGCAGAATATATTCTCTTTGGTATTTTTTTAACAGTGATTGTCCTTTCAATTTGCAACAGTTTTTACTCAGCTCATGTCCCCAGACTATTCCCACAACCAATAAAAGCATGCAATATTATATCTTGAAAATTACTAATTATACATGTAATTTTATATTTCATATATAGTATTTACACAGTTTTTCAAATACTGCATTTGTTCAGATCTGAAGAGAAGGTTTAATTTTAACCATTTTTTTTTCTGCAATGTACCAAAAGAGAGCTACAGGACTATGCTTATATGCATTTGTGAGAATTGGTGGGGAAAAGGCACGGCATGGGAGGAAATCATATACAGAAGACCCAGCATTCATAGGATAAGTGAGCCACGACCAGAATCTCAGATAGCGTGAGGTCCTGAGTTATTTGAAGGTGAGGAGACTTGTATTTGACTTCCAAAATTGTCTGGTGCCTGGAGAGAATGAGAAGCATTTTGAATGGGCTGTTAAAGAGGAGCTAAGCACATGGTAGTTTTCAAACAGCATGTTGGAGGCCCAGAAGTGATGTTTTCAAAAAAATACTAATCATGTATCATGATAACACAGAATTAACTTTTCTGCCTCAGCTGTTGTAATCACCTGTTCTAATATTGTAGCATTCTCTGTCTAGATGTAACTCCTGAGGATGGATTCCACCATCTAGGTATTACAATGCAGAAAGAGCTTCATACTTCTTGTTGAAAATTGGTATGAGGGTGTTTCATCCTCAGGAAGGTGTGATCTGGTAGATATGGAATGGTGGAAGGTGAAGGAGATATATGAGAAAGGGAACAGCCTTCTTTGCATCAGGAATGTTAAAAAAGAAAAGGAAAAAGAACATTCACACAGGCTCTGTAGTGGCAAGAGTCTAGGACCACAGACGTGAAGTTTGGTACGGTCGCTGTTGAATTGGAAAGGAGAGGACGTGAACTTCCAATGCATGGAGAAGCTTGGGATTTGTGGCAGTAGAAGCAAGGCGTCATCTCCCCCTACAAGTGTTTAAATCAATAGTCTTGACAAGAAGGCACAAAAAGTAAATTCAGACATGAGGATTGTGGGCCAGACTTCAAGTTAAGATCAGTCCGCAGAAAAGGAAGTAAAAGGTGCTAGTGATTGCTGACTACCTCTTGCCTGGGACAAAAGTGTTAATTTTCCAGATATGTCTAGCACCACTTGAAGCAGCAAGGTATCTCCATGAGGACATGTACCATTGCATAAGACACTGAGTTTCATGTGCTTCTGACTACTCTCTCTTGCTTCTCAACCATGGTACAAATGATACAGCCAGAGAAAGTCCCAACATGACCATAGTTGTGTCAGGGACTTTGTGAGTGAGAGCAGGGGTACAGAGGCCCCAGTAATGTTTTCATCAGCCTTCCTGATCAAGATAAAACAAAAGGCAGATGTATCCAAGTGCTTGACTATGCATCTAATATCACAATTAACTCTTTTTGTTTTTTCCGTTATGGTACCTTGTTTAGAATGAAGAGCCTAATCATGTTTGCAGGATATGATATGATTGATGTCATGAAGACTTGGAGGGACAACACAAGTATTTGGGGCAGGGATTAAATATCCCCAAGTAGGTGTTGTGGTTGAACCCACCCAGAAACTGAGTCCTATATGGCCACTTGCTCACACTCCTCTGGTAGGACTGGGGAGAGAACAAAAAGAGTAAAAAGGAGTAAACTTGTGGTTTGTGATAAAGTCAGTTTAACAGGTAGATAGGTAAAAGCCATGTGTGCAAGCAATGCAAAACATTTCTTGCAAGGAATTCATTCACTACTTCACATTGTCATGAAGATGCTCAGCTACTTTCAGGAAAAAAATGCCCTTTCATGTGTGAAAGGGTACATTGGAAGACAAACACTATCCCTGCAAAAGTGATGAAGAGGAAGGAAACCTAAGCAATTAGCTTCCTGATGATTTAAAATGCAAAAATTGAAGGGCTTTTACAAGAAATGGGGTACCCCATTTCCTCCTTCTCTCTCCAGCTTTATAGGCTGAGCACAACCCCACACTGTATGGTATATCTCCTGGGTCAGCTGTGGTCAGCTGTCCTGGCTGCATCCCCTTCCAGCCCCTTGTGCATCCCCAGCCTCCTCCCTGGTGTATTGGAGTGGGGTGGAGCAGAAAAGTCTTGACTCTGTTTCAGTACTTATGAGCAATAACAAAAACATCCCTGTGTTATCAACACTGTTTTCTGCACAAACCTAGAACACAGACCCATACTAGCTACTGTGAAGAAAATTAACTCTATCACAGCCAAAAGCAGCACAATAGGAAAGACAGAGAATGGATCTCAGCACTCCTTCACTATGCAAAATAAAATACAAAGTCAGAGATATGGTCCCTTGAACCTCTCCAAATCATAACCAGAAGGGGAAAAAACACTTGGGAAGTCATAACAGATCATCTGAGCAGGAGAAGGTAGGAGGAGGTAGTACATGAGGCTTTCTAAAACTAAGTAGCAAAAGGCTTACACTCAAAGGAATTAATTTTCATGGGATATTTTGCTGGCACGTACTTTTCCTGTGACGTTAACTGCAATGAAGCTATAGTGCTCTGGATACCATTGGTGATGATTCCTTAATATAAATGCTACAGAGGTTGACCAGGGAAAATGGTCTGTTTGCTCACAAATAAGGAGCAACTGACTGTAAATGTGGCCACAAATGGCTGAGCTACAACAGTGAAAGATGACAGAACTCAAGATCCACACGAAGTCTGAGAAGGTAATCTGGAGAACAAGGACTCTGGACTTGTGGAGAACAGACTTTAGCTTATTCAGGGAATTGCTAGGCAGAATGCCCTGCCAAGTATTGATGAAGGAAACCTAAGCAAGTAGCTTCCTGATGATTTAAAATGCAAAAAATGAAGGACTTTTACAAGAAATGGGGTGAATAGGCAAGAAAATGCAGTATGAAAACTACTCGAGCACTGAGTAACAAAATCAGAAAGGTCAAAGTTCTAGCTAAAACTAGCAAAAAGATAATAATAATTATTTTGCTTTGAACTCCTTTTGGGGAAAAAATAATCACAGTAACCTGCATTGGTATAACAGTTTGTTAATCATACATTACTCTCACTATGACAGGTTCCCTGTTTTATAGGGTGACTAAGTTTTTTACCCTGTGGCAAAGTATTGCAACATTACATTTCTAGACAGATTATTGAACACAAGAAGACAATAGGAGAAAATAGGGTTATGGTAACAATTATGTTGTATTAATTAATTCCTGTAAGGAATTAATGAGCCTGCCCATAAGCTTATCCTATTTGATATTGAGCAAAACTAATCTTAAGGATAGACAATTCCGTGGACGATATCCCTACTTTTTCTCAGTATCTATTAAGCTAAAATGGGAGCTAGGGCTCAGAATTGAGAATAGTTGCTGTTATGCCTGAATGATTGTATGGCATTATTAAAAAATGTGAGTTTTAGCCCATCTGCAGTGCGTTTTAGGACTTACTAGGCACTCAGCAAATTTTCAGTGCTAGTTTTGAGCTAAAAATAATGCCACATGGCAGGTTAAAGCTTAAGTTCGTTGAAAAATACAAGTTTCTGAAAAACAAGTCTGCTTGCAAGAAAATTGCTGTTCTTGGTTTGTAAAATGGAGTGCCTGGCTAATGCAAGAGATAGAGCATTTCTCCTTGTAATGCTAGTATACTATCCAGAAATGCAAACCCTGATTATTCCTGATTCAGTTAATGAGCTTTATTTCTTGTCTGGTCTCATTAGGGAGCTATCGACTCTGATGTAAAACAGTTCTCCCAACATCTTCTTTGGCTCCGCTTTGCATAAATAACAAGTAGATATCTGTTGGGTTCATTTCTAAGCTGCTGCCAAGACAGTTTGCTCAAAAGGCAAATTAAGAATAAAACTCTCCCCACAACAGCAGGGCTGACTACAAGTCATCCAAGGTACTGTGAAAGGTACCACTACGTGAACTAAGCTAGAAAAAGGAATAATACATTCTATACAGAAGTGAGTTTTCTGGCTTTTAGGGCAACTTGTCTTGTTCTTGTGGAATTAAAATTTCTTGGAGACTAACAAGGCAAACTTTTCAGATGTTTATCAATAATCTTCAGTGATTATTCAAGAATTAGCCTTATGTATATTTACAAGTAGGTCTAAGTGACCAGTAATTTTTAATATCAGTGAGGAAAATAGAGTGGTGATATTTTTCAAAATACTCATTTCCCTAGAGAAATATTTTCTGTGTGTCTTACCTTCATGTAATTTGAGTTATACTGAGGACAGACACAGACTTGAGTAGTCCTTTTTAAATAATATGTTGAAGTCTAAATAGATTTGGTCTGTGGACAGGTATTATGGCATAGAAAAATTTCGAAGGAGAGAAATAGTGTTGTTTTTAAAATACTGACCTCTTCTATAATGGACATGTGTTTTTTGAATAAAATAGCAGAACATAGCAAAGTCAACATACTAATTTTTTGCAACATTATATATATTAAATGTAAAATGGATGACCTAAAATACAGCTTCCAAAAGAGAGAACTGTATCATGTTGTAACATGACTGGATAAAAATAAGCTTCTGTATGAATAATTATAAGGATATTTTCATTACTATTCTGTGTCTTTTACAGATATCCTGTTTCTAACTCTGATAATTTAGTGTCACCAATGGATAGAATTCAATCCCAAAAGAACTAATAAAATTACATTTGAAAAATAATAATTCAATCATACACTTTCCTTTAACTCTTAAAAAATTAGTAGGCCATTTTAAATTCTTTTTCCTGAAAATAATTTCCCAGCTAATTACAGGTTTCTGATATTCCCTTTCAAGTGGAAGCAACTCTAGGTATAACAGTGTGTTCATGAAGAGCTTGAGGTTGCTCTGAAACTATTAAGAAATCCTATATACTATTCTAGTTTATTGCAGTGTTTTCTATGTGATTACACTATTTTGAAATATCAGAAAAAATTAAGACTCCCTTTCAGGCACCTCTGGATTTTTCTTATTTCTGGATTCACACATTGCACAGAGGATGCCTCACATACAGGATAGATCAATTAGCCCCCTTTGCAATCATGACATTCTGTGGACAGACTGAGGTGAGGATCACTGGTAGTCTTTTCTTAAAAATCTTGCTGAAAGAAGAAAGATAGAAATTATAACAGTAACCCTGATGTTAAAAGCTGTGATTTATAGTTGGTGCTAAGACACTAAATGCTGAACAGAGATCTTTTTTATGTGTAGGTATTTTAAAACCATTTTATTAAGATAGAAAGTACCAGACTCTTTTTATGAAATAATTTTCTGTGGGCTATTTCTCCAAAGCAAATTTAGTAACTGTGGTGATATTGGCTAAGAAAGGAAATGAGGAAGAAAGAGAGGAAGAACAGAAAGATCCTAGGTGTAATTCTTAAAAGTAGTACATAATATTGACAATGTATTTGGCTTCCAAAATGGTCCACACAAGTTGTATTGCTATTAAAAATTATGACATATGGGAACACATTTAATTTACACATGCAAAATGCATTTGGTGGTAGAGTCTGCCTTGGTGATGTGATGTTCTGGTGTTACTGTTTTTATAACTATTGAGGTTTCCAGAAGACTGTCAATTATTTCTCACAATGTGAAATTTCTACTAAATTTTTAAAACTGAAGTTCATTCTCTGAAAGCACATTGTAAACAATTGGGGGTTTTGTTTTGGTTTGGATTTTTTCTGAACAAATGTGTTTATCATACTGAGGGAGTTCTGTATGTATTCAAAATGAGAAAAATAATTTTGAAAACTTAAATTTAAGTAAACAGGTGTGTTAACAACCATTTCTTTTTCAGTAAATCTCACATTTTCCATGAAATTTATCATAAGGCAAGTATTAGCTAACAAATTTTTCTTTTAAATTTGGATATTTGTTTTGATTTCATTCCGCCCATTTTTCAGCTGAGCAAAAGTATAAAGATTTTCTTTTTTTCTAACCACTTTGGTTTTCAAAGGTAAAAAATATATAGATGCAACTAGAGTCAGTTGTAATCATCTAAATTTTGCTTTTTTAACATCTTTTAAATTCCAAAGATTGAATAAAAATAAGATGGTTTAGCTTTATCTCAGATGTTCAATGTATTTGGTCAATTCTAGAAATGTCTTGCTTGGAAAACCATTTAAACAGCTGTTAAAGAGAACAGCCCTCTGCATCTCCTTTGAAATACTTAACGACATTCAGCCTGAAAACAGTCAATGAAAAAATTTTAGAAAGCACAATTCAGCAATGCTAAGGTCTGAAAGTAAGGAATATCCCAAATAGCAGTGCATTGTTCCTTATGTCTTTCTTATTTTCAATATTGATTATGTAGGTATGCTCTCAATTCAGCAATACACTGTTTTTGTAACAACTAAGTATGATAGGAAGGTTTATTCTTTGATTAAAACAATGGGATAAGAATAAACAGATGTTGATAACATTCCTAGCCCTTTCTTAGACTTTATTACATGACCTTGTTCAAGACAATGTAATCACAGTATAGATATGCATATAGTATCTACTTCAAAGGTGACACACATCTTTCACTGATGACAGGATCTTCACCTCATCATCATATCAACTCCTTTAGAGAGTACTACCACAAGACATCTCTTTTTGACTTCTGGTGAGCAATGAAATAATGCTTTGAATTATACGGAACCGATTTTTATAGATGAAAATTTCTTCTTTTACCTTAAAGTTTTCAGATTGTATGAAAACTATAGAACTGTTAATCTTTCAAAAATCATCTTCTAGAATTTTATTTTTTTTGAAAGAAAGCAAGCTCAATTACCTTTGCCATATTGCAAGAGTTTTGCTGCCCAGAACTGTAAACTGACAATAGCTTACCATGGGGTAAAATGCCTGGCTAGTTATGATTTGTTCCAAATAATCCCAGTACATTCATAGGTAGAAATGATTTATATTCATAAGATTTGAAAACATGGGTTAGGAAATACTTTATTTGTTGAACTGACCCGAATTTCAGCCCAATTTAGTTAAGAGTAAATCTGACAAGCTTTCTAAACTATGCCACAAAGGCATAAGCAATGTTCTACTTTCTCAACACTTATACTGGGCTTTCAAACCTGATTATGGCATATTTTGCACCTGTATGGTCTGGAAGTTCTATGACAGCTGTCATACTTGACACTCACAGCAACTACAAAGCTTCACAATTCTGAATCCAAAAATAATGCCCAGATAGAGTTCCCTGAAATCTATTTATAAACATTTTTTAAAGATTCAGTGCAGACACTAATTGTATTTCTTAATGCCAATGCAAATATTGAGAATATTACTAAAAATTCTCTAAAGATTTAGTTTAAGACAATTAGATCAATTAAAAAAAAAACAACTATTTATTTTGTTCTTTTCAAACTCATTTTCAGAATTGCTCAGAAATTTTCATCCATAGTACAATCCACTATAAATTATCCTATTGATTCTTATCTTTCTCAAATATCAATAACATCAGAATGTCAGTGAAGCACAGCAAAACTGAATGAATTAATTAAGAATTAATTCAATTGGTTACAAGTGTGGATTTAATTAAAGTCAAGTAGCTATAAGTATCTGGGATTTTTCCTTTGCTGTGAGTTGTATCTCAGACTGGAACTTCAGAGAAACCAGTGACTGTTATCAAAATGAAAGGAAATTGGTAAAGTTCATGCACTGCAAGGATTCAATAAATGGGAAGCCACGTGTGATGATTTCAGCTGTTCAAGTGAAATTATGATTTCAATTGATAAAGGGGAAATAATTAAATATTTAATTTTAATAATTTAATTATTAATTACTTAGTAAATTAGCAAATACTGATTTTTCAAAGCAATGCTTGGATATACAATGATTTCACTTTTATTTTTTGTTGCATGGTTATGAAAAGTACTTACACGTTAATTTTATGCTTGATTTATTAGCATATGGAACAGGTAGCCCTTTTAAAAAATTGTTGCATGTTGTACAAGATTTCAACTCCTTTTTATATTTCTCTCTCTTACATGACATTTATAGAGAAAATATTATTACAGCTCTACATTTTCCTTTGAGAAACAACCACTTAGGCTGCTTTTGTGAGTTTTAAATAAGTTTTTGATAATGGGGCTTAGTCAATATTTGCAACACTGTAGATGAACTATCCTAAAAGGCATATAACTAATAAATTAAAGAGACATTGCAATTCTGCTGTAATGATTACTAGTAATTGCATAATAATACTATATAATTAATATTAATAGGGATTAATAAAAACCAACCAAACAACACTTTTTTTTTACTAAACTTTAATCTGGATTCCAAAATGATTGAATTTTATCAAGATAAATAAGTATATTTACCTGTAGATTCTTCTATAAATTCTCTACAATTCATTTAAACTCACAACTGATGAATGAAGACTAATGAAGAGTAATCCTATTAGAGTTTTATAAAATATTAATAATTTTTTCATAATCATTGCATAATGTGGGCATGAATAAAGGAAAGGAATTTACTTTGTGAGATAGGAAACAAAAAAATGTTCACATTACAACTGTTAAATACAGGGTGTGGAATATAGGGCAAACTTGCATTAACTTGGTGCTATAGTTTTCCATAATTACATTAAGTCAAGATATGAGACTGTTCATGTCTTCATGCATATGTTTGTATTCACACACACACATTTTGCAAAGAGCAAAGAGCTTCTGAGACAAACAGAACCGGGCAAAATATTAAGAACACCTGACTGTTGTGATTTTTCATAAGGATGTATTTTTAGATATATACATTGTATACAAATATGTATATACATACACATATAACTGCAGTTTTCTTTTTAGAGTTTTAATTAGGTCTCATGCTGAGAATTATAAAAAAAAAAAAAAAAAGAGAAAGGAATGTCTCACTGTTACTTCTCCTTACACCAAGAAAAGACTGTGGAACGATAAAAGATAACATCTCACAACATGCCTTTTCAAACAGAATTGTTGAAAAACTCATAACATTTCATTTGCTGTTGTCATAAGCCAGCAAGAGCCACTCCAGAAGTTTACAAAATAAAGGACTTAAAATTAAGAGAGCACTTGTCTGCATATTTTTTTGCTGAAGAGAATTGCATAATTGATAGAAAGAACTGTTCATATTATAAATTCATAATGACATTTTTTAGATAGAGGATATGAGGTCTCATTACTCCTATAGTAATTGGCATTGATCTAATCTCACTTCTAATAGAATGGAATTAAAATAAATTTCATCAAAGTCCTATAAGTCATTTGGGTTTCCATTTGTCTGGATTTCTTTTTCTTTTATCACAGAATCAGTCTTCAGCCTCTTTGTAGTTTTCTGATGTCACACAGAGAAACATGACATTCCGGGACCATTCAACTTAGAAGGAACCTCAGGAGGACTCTGTTTGAGTTCCTGACTGTCTTCATGCAGAAAAATGCTTCTCCTTTATGCAGGGAAGACGTCTATTGTTTAAACTTACGGTCACTATGTCTTATCCACCTGCCCTGCATCACTGTGATGAGTTGACTCCATTTTTCCTTCAGCAAGGTGTGTTAATGTTAGGTTCCTTCAAACTCAGCTCTTCTCCAGGTTGAACCAGCTCCACCCCACCACCAGTTAACTGGCTCCCTCCTGAACATACTCCAGTTAATCAGTGGGTTACAAAACTGACAGCCTAATGACCAGTGAGAAGAAGAGAATAACTATTCTTCTGCACATCCTGACCGTGCTAGCACAGCCCAGGTTGCTCTTGGCTGGTTTGCTTTCAGGGCACACTGCTGGCTCATGCCCAACCTGCTATCAAGCACCATCCCCTTAGAGCCCTCTCTGCCAAGCTGCCCCCCAGGTGGTGTGGTCCCAGACCATGTCATGCCCAGAGCAAGAGCTGGCATTTGTTCTTGATGAATTTCATGAGGTTCCTGGCAGCTCATTCTTCCTCCATCTTGCCCAGGTCCCTCTGGTTTGCAGCTGCAGCAGAAACAGTGACACACTGTTCTGTGTCACTTGATGCATCTGCAGACTCAATGAAAGTGAATGTTTTTGCATTCTCAGCTAATGCTCTTTGTTTAACAGTCATTCAGAGGAAAAAGCTTGCTCTTAGTAAAGAATAGAAGTGAAGATTGTATATGATTATTGTCCTTCCATATGCATGTTTATGGGGAATTTATATTTTGATCAGGTGGGGGAATGTTCTTGTGAATATTTTTCTTGGAGAATGTTGCAGCAAAACTGGCTGTATACTAATTGTTTTAAAATTCAGTATGTTTGTATATTTGACAGAAGAGTCTTCTAAATATTAATAAGAAAACTATGTAACAATATTATCTCTGATGAAAAGATGTCTTTTTGCCTTGATGAGAATATTTAGGTTCATAGATTAAATTTTTAATCATCTATTTCAGCACTTGAGTGGCACAAGTAACTGTGTTGCAGTTAAGTCTATATCTCTTTATATCATCTAGATCTGTATTGATATTTATCTATATCAGTGATTTAGACATCAGTGTGATGACAGTGTTTAGAAGACTGGTAAGACAGGCCAGTCTTTGCTTTAAAGTGGTGCTTTACTAATTCCGTTCATTAATGGCACACTTCATGATAATGTTTGATTTTTATGTATTATGAATCACTGTCACTACAAATAAAAAGCTGCCAGTCTTCAAAAAAAATTCAAAAAATGGTAACTTAGCTGTGAGCTACTGTTGACATATGGTTAGTATTGATGTCTGTAGTCCTTGATAATGTTCGGTATGGAGGTCAAGGTGATCAGATTTGATAGCTCCTTTGCTAAAATGATTGGAGCTGAAAAAGACTTGTCTTCTTTCTTCTCCATTGCATCATGTTTTATATTCTTACGATGTTTTCCTCCTCTTGAAAGCGGGATCTCTGTTGTTCATGATATTGCTTCTCTTGGCTTCAGTTCACTTGAATAAGACAAATTGAAATAAGATAATAATTTATGTCATGCAATAATCTGTTAATTTTTATTTAGTGAATAAGTTGCTTATTAAATGATAAGTATATATATTTGCATAGCACACCTATACTTTGTTATTTGGTCTGAATATATTATTCACAGCCTGTAAAAAGGAAAGTGCATACAAAAACGGAGAGAAATATTTTTAACGCTGGGATTCGGCACAGGTCATGGTGCTTTTCACTATGGATTCATGCCATTATCAAGCACCTTTTCATTCTTGTCTTATTTGTTCTTGCTAAGTTTACAGAAGCTGTATGACACTGATGTATTCCTCCAGAGATACTGACAAGTACATGTTTTTTTTCAACTACTCAGAAGTTAAAAAATCTCACACTGCTGCATCCAGATGTGATATGGTGTCATTGATTTAAGCTTAAACCTGTGAGGAGAGGTTTAGTAATCTGATTTCTACTATCTTTTTTCCTACCAGCTAGTGAAATAATGCTAGAATCAAAGGTAATTTAAATGGAAAACTTTCAAAATTTAGAGGTAGGCATTTATTCCTTCAGCATCCAGTATAATTCACAAAAGTTTTAGTAGGCTTTTCACAGAAAAAACCACAAATTTAAAGTTCTGTAGCAAACCCTTTTTTCCCTTTATTGTCATGCTTAGGGATATTTTCTATACTCTAAATGTAGGGAAATGTGCTACAATGCCAACCATTCTCATCTTTTGTATGTCTTCCAGGTAGAAAAATTTAAAAATTGAAGCTCTTGTATTCACTACCTTAAAGTCCAGTCAGTTCGCATTCTATCTTTTCTTTTTTCTTTACTTAAATTTTGATCCATCATGTGTCTTTAAATATTTAGATCGATTTTAATCTGATATAGCATAAAATTTGCTTGTTCTCAAGATAATCATTAGTTGGATTATTGTAAGATTAAGAATTATATTTCAGTCACTGTTGATGTAAAATTAACTTTCACCACTTTATTATTATCCTGGAATTAATGCATACTGAACTGTAGATAACCTTGTTGAATGTACATAAAACAGATTTAGAAATATGAAAAATAAGCATAGTTAGTGGGTTTGAAGGTCAAAGTCAAGCTAATAAATCTCTTAAATTATTTTGAAAGTTTTGTTCTGAAACTTTTTCTGGCATTAGGTACTCTGTAGTTCCAGTTTAGGCATAAATGGAAATATAGGCTTTAAAGTATATTTTTAAGCACTTCAATGTACATTCCCTAATTTTGAGGCACCTTGGCTGTCTAAAAATCCCGTTGAAACCAACACAAGTTGGAGAGACAGAAAGGTGAAGAACAACAGAAATTTAATTCTAGGTATTTAAAATTTTACTTCCTTCCCACTAGTATTTCTTTTAATTCAGGACTGTATGGTCCTGATGAGATTGTTGTTAAATATCAGATATCATATTTGAACACTTACAGAATAGTATTTCTTCTAAATATTTTCCATGATAAATCTG
Organism: Corvus kubaryi; assembly: GCF_017639235.1. Lineage (NCBI taxonomy): Eukaryota > Metazoa > Chordata > Aves > Passeriformes > Corvidae > Corvus > Corvus kubaryi. Next base: position 10,851,159 of record NW_024582073.1, read on the forward strand.
TTTAAGTTTTTTCTGCATTTATAAGACTATTTATGTCTAGTTCATAAAATGAGCCCTATATATACTGACTTTTCATATGAAATTATCTACAGTGAGAGAGGTCAGATTTTTTCAACATTGTCCCAATACTGATTTAAAACAAGCCTTCAGAGCACAAGTGTCTTGTTTATTGGCTTGTGCTGTTAAATAGATGAAACCAGAAGTCTAAGCAACCAAAGTTCAGTCACTCATATCTTTATTCATTAGTGGTTGTAAGGAAATTCCTAACTCAACTCATGAGGCTTTATCAGTGTTAATCTACTATTCCGTCTATTCAGCTTGCAGTATATTGAGAAATTCTAGTGTGTGTTAATTAACCTCTTGAGTATTGCAATTTCCAGGTAATCAGATTCATTCACCCAACGTATATACCAGAAGTCTATCTTTCAGTGTGGTGGTTAGGTTTTTTTTTTGTTTTGTTTTTTTTGGGTGTTTTGTTTTCGTTTTTGTTTTGTTTTGTTTTATTTTTTAATGGCTTTTAGGATTGTGGAAATGTTAAAACTTTGATGATATTATGATATTCAGTAAAAATGAGATTGCTGGAGTTATCTCAGATAATTCATGCAGAACTATGCCAAAGTCAAGAACTTAAAAATTAATGATTTCAACTGAGATAAGAATATGTTGTAAAAAAATTTTCCACAATATTTTTCATAAGTTGCCTGTTTAAAAATAAAAGTTAAGATTAGATGCAGACAAGATTGATTTCAGATTATGTTTATTTTACAGGATCCAGAAGCTTAGTGATAGAACTAGATTCACATGAAGACAAAAGGCCTCATGTCTTTGTATTTTGTGCAGGGGGAAATAATTACACAGTTAGTACCACCTGAACACAAGGTAGGATATAATGATTGAAATCACCTTTGAATCAAGCACCAGGAGACCAAAGGAATGCATAGATCAGAATGAAAATAAGGTTCCTGGCAGATAATTAAAACATGGATTAGAATTCTTCTGTACATATAGAAAAATGCACCTTATAAAAAACTTAAACTGGAGTCCTAGATAAGAACTAGACTGTGCTTAACAAAAAATTGTAATTAAAAGAATCGTATAACAAGCTTCCATAAAACTTCTCGATCATTGCATTCTTATACAATATCTTTTCAATATTACAACTTGATTAGAAACATTTTATATCATAGGAGTATGGATTATTAAAATTTTAAGATCTCCTTGAATCCTGATCCTCAAGATAAAATAAATACAGGTAAAATACTAAAGTATTTGAGAGTTTGTATTATCCACATAATTACAAGACTGCTGGTCTTAATAGCAATAATGAAAATTAATGGAAATGTATGTTTTCAATAATTCTTCAATATAATTTCTTTGTGGAAAATTTCAGCCATATTCCAGTGTTTCAATCAAAAGATACTTCTTAAAACAAGTAATCAAGTATTAATTTGTCTTACTATACCGTACAAATACTGCACCAAAAATTAGTTAAACTGATGTCTGCTAACAAGATATTGCATCACCTTACCAAGTTCAGAAAATATCACCAAAGAGATTTGTTCTACACATGGGTACAGCATTAATAGATAGTTACAATGACAAATAATTTGTCATTCAGAAACTATTTATACTACCAGGTACCTTTGCAATTTTTCAAATTGATCAAAAGTGGCCATTTGTAACATAGGTACCAAAATCATTGCTATTCAACCTTCTCCTCTGGGAATATATTTGCCTAAAGGCTATATTAAATCAAGCTGTGTTTTCTTAAACAACCCATATTATTTTCTATTCATATAAGTCTTATGATACATTATTTTACTGGTGTTTGGAGTTTTAGATTGCAGTAATCATAGTTTCTACTCTCATTAGAACCTTCTCATATAATTAAAAAAAAGAAAAAAGAAAAAATCTGCTGAGCCCATGTAAGCATATCCCTTCATAATAAGACATTATTGTTGAGAATGTTAAAACTATAGGCTATAGGGAAGTGCCACATAAAAAAGATAAAAAATCTGTAAAGAAATAACCAAGGATTACAACTGAATTATCCTTTTCTTTCATTTTTATTTATATATTTCTAGTTGTGTTTGTATCAAAATCATGTTTATCTACTGATGACGTAAATTTATTATGAGGTGTAAGATAGATAAACAGCTTTCTGTGAAGGCAGTGTCTTTCCTATTGATAGATTTGTGACATTCCCTATCATGACATCTGCTACCTTTCTTCAGCAGTGTGTTGAAACAGATAGAAATATCAGAGTGCTCTGCTTACACCTAATAAGGGAATAATATTGTTATTTATTATAACAATACATGAGAGGAAATTAGATTTAATCTTGTCGCATAACATCGGTATTGAAAGATTTCACAGTTGCCAATTATTCTTCGGCTTTTATCCTTAAAATTTCTTATTACAAACACTGTAGTTACCATCTACAGTGTTTCTTGGCACAGATCTGAATGTAAACTTCTCCTTGCCTAAGTGGTACGGTTTTTATGGCCTTCGCAAAAGAATCATAAAGTGATGCAAACAAAATCTGTTGTATTTTATTTTTAGTTATTTTCCAAACCATCAGTTTAGCTATATTGTTCACTACTCAGGAATGATAGATACAAAGGTAACACCTTCCTGGAAAAAAAAGATAAAAAATAGTAGACTGGTATTCCAATTAAGTTATTCAGAAGATTCATATTTTCTTTCTTCGTCTTCCTTGTCAGAAATGTATATAAACAATTGCTTTCTCTGAGGATTGTTGTATTTGGTCAGATGTCTCAAGAACATCTTTAATTCTTGCCTAAAAACAGGATGAAGAACCTTTGAAGTCCATGAAAATTTTTTACCTATGAGAAAATTTACACTAAAAATGTTTTCTCTTGGTGGAGTTTGTGTGTGTGTGTATATTTGCTTTTTCTCCCTTTTTCCCAGTAGCAAACATAATTACCTGGTGACAATGCTATTTCTTTTTTGGTGCTTTGTCATGCAAGGCATTTGTGGTACTAGGAGCTTAATTTATACTACATCACACCAATTTCTGTTGTGGAAAATCATTACTGTTTGCATTTCCCTTAATTTTCTTCATTTAATTACTGGTAAATGAAGTTAGTTTATACGAAACAGCAAATTAAAAAGAAAACAGCAATATTCATAATTATTTTAATACATAGTGTTTCTATTTAAAGTAGGAAAAAGGACTTGTTTAACTTGTTTTCATACCCTATCCTTTCTGGATCAGTTTATAGATTTTAAAATTCTCTGCATTTGATGTAAACAAAGAAATATCTATATAATAAATGCAAAAAAATGGCTCACATAATCTCAATAACTCTTTCCTTTTCAAACTCAAGAAAGAATTCAGCTTTTCAATAACTGTAAAACTATAAATGCATTATTATAACTTGCTTTACTGTACCATTAATCACACAGCCATAAGTTTCTTTCTCTAGAATTTTTCAAGATGAATCAGTTTAACTGAAATTTACTGTATCTCCAGTTCCCTTCTTTTCTGTTGTGCAATTACTGTATATTTTCTTGCTGTACCTGAGCTGAAAAAACAAAATAAGTTAAATAAATACAAAAATAAGACTAATAATGTCACTGTAATCTCAAATGGAAAAGGAATGTACGTAGACGTTACACTGGAGGAATCATTACATTCACTTTACAGATTACAGAGTTGCAATAAAAGGCTACAAGTCAAGAATTCAATTAAGAAAGTCTGAGTTCAGTTTCAGACAATTTTCTATTAGTAAATATTGCTTGATGATGTCATTTGCATGATATATAAATATAAGCAATATACAATATCATAGAAAAGTCTAAATAACTAACAGCAATTTTGCCTCTGCACGTAAGGAAATATTTCTCATTATAAAAATGAGGTGGTGTCTCTAATGATGGTTCTTACCTTAGGGACATAACATTAGTAACAAAGGTAACAAAGGGCCATTTACTAGTGCTTTAGGCTACAATCAAATGGTCCCTTTTTAAAAACATTCGAGCTACTTCCTGAAAACCAGTAATATTTCTAGCCTTCAGAGGCTGGTAACCTGTAAATATTCGAAACCCAAAAATTTAGTTTTGTGTAGTCTTAGCTTAGAAAATTTTCCCAATTATATCTTAAATATATGCCCTTTCATTTTATGTTTACTTTTCTTTCCACCCCTCAGTTTAAATACTGATGCCCTCTCAAGAGGAATGAATCCTACAGTAAGCATATCCTTGTTACAGTATGGGTGCTTTCATTTTATCTTCTTTTAACTATTCTTAGTGTCAAAGCTTCTTCAGATGATATTTTTCTTCATTCATGTGTACTGTTGGTGTCATGTGGGATTATCTTTAGTCACAGATTTACAGATCCACTGAATATTCTGCATTGGAAGGGACCCACAAGGATGATACATTTCAATCAGCTAACAAGATTCTTCTTGCTGAAAAGTGAAACAATAATTTTGTTTAGCTTAGGGGCTACATCTTGATTGTCTTGAAACTATACCTTGTATATTTTGTTCTTATTTTCCTCCCTGTCCCCTCCCTGCCCCATATCTTCAGAGCTACAAAGTACTGTGCAGCTTTTGTTGCAGGTTAGTCCATTTCCCTTTCCTTTGTTAGTTCTCTTCTGATTCCCAATATCCTTCCTAATTGTGACCATTTCTCTATTTTTGTCTGTGGATTGTTTTCTCCTAGATTAATTCCTCCTCATTTTATCTTGGTGCAAATTTCAGAAAGTATTTTTGCTATTCTCTTACTTTCTTTTTTCTTCAGCTAAAATAGTATTTAATTCCTTAAGCAGTGCTTTTCATTTTGCCATTTGGAAAATAAAGTCCTATTTTAAGCAGACTATAACTGTTTGGGTTATAGACTTACCTCACTTTGCTGCACCTGTTCCCTTGTATTTAGCTTACATTTATTGTAATAGAGAGTCTTTTGTTAGCCAAATATCTGTTAAAATTTTAAAAAAAGATAATTTCTCATGTCTCTCTCACTCTATTTTAGTGAACCTGTATTTAATTAAGCATAAATTCCACTGTTTGAGCCTGGGAGGGAGTCATGAACAGTGATGGGTGATGCTTGTGAACACTAGAGGACCTGAAAAACTGCATCATTAACAGCTTATACCTACAATCCCAACTGCACTCTCATAATATGCAAAATATGCTTGCAGTAGTATTCCAAGCAGCATGTATCCTCACAGTAGAATAAAATGTTCATATTTTTCTGCAGTACTGACTCACACTATTTCTTGAATACAAAGAACTGTGAAAACAAATATAGTGCTTGTTTTCTGAATCTCTATTAAGTGTACAAAGAATTGAGTTTTCATCATCCTAAAAGGTTCAGGCACATTGACTTCTTTAGGTGCCATAGGGTTTAATGTCCCAAAACACACATTTTGTATGTAGCTTTTAGTCTACTAAAATGCCTTCTCTCAGGGATTGAGGTACAAAATTCTAACACATGACTAGCATAACTTTTTTCATTACATTATAGATCGTGGGTTTGATATATCTTTCAGACTCCCTATTTTTTTTCCCTACTGCTGGGTCAATTAAGTCAAGGCTCTTGTTTTCTTATGCCATTATTATATGTAGTACTTTTAATTTGAAGCAGTTAATCTGTATCTGGTTCAAATTTACTGTTTTCTCTACCTAGCTTCATTTTGTCCAGACAGTATTTCCTGACCTTTTCCTAGTCTGAAATCTAAACCTTAAACTGTCTTCAAGGATTTGATGACATGGCTCTAAAACCTTGAGCTATTTTGATAATACAGCTAGAAAGCAGAGATCAGACCTGGCAATTTTACTTAAGCTGTCTACCCAGATGCACCCAAAATATGGTTGACTAAATGAGGTGAAAAGAAATATCTGAGGAGAAAACAATCAGAGAACAAGTTGCTCATTTTCTTTGTGCTTTATGTATTCTTATTAAATTCAGGGGTAATTGCTCTTAGATTTGTAGGACTAATACTCCAAGGTGCAGAATAATCCCCTTGCCACACTCTACCAAGTGCCTTTTAAAAATCAATAACAACATTATGTAGTTCCCTTATCTTTATGCTCAAGTAATTTCTCAGTTAGTTGTCATAGAATAAACATCTGCTTAAATCTCCTTGGCACAAACCCCCATTTGTTATTCTGCCAGTTGATTCCTGATGTGTGGTTTGAGTCTACATTGTATCACTCTTAGGAATCATTTTGCCGGCATAACTTAACAGATGCACAGTATTTAATGTTGTGGGTTTTTGTTGGTTTTTTATTAATAGATATTTCACAAAGGCATAGAATAATAGAGTTCTCCAAGTTTCACCAGATCTGTCATGGATTTCTTGCTGTTAGTATATTCTGTCGTTACAGAGCACTGTCTTCTGGGATCTTTGTAACCAGACTATTATTTTTAAGAGGAATTAAATTGTATCTCCTATTCTATCTTTATAGATGTCTTCTGGGATTTATACTATTGCAGTTGAGAAAATATTTATATTTTATTCTAAAATATTTCTCACCTTGTAATCTTCTACTTCTCAGACTTTGTTCAACTGATCTTTTCTACAGCAATATCTACATAAGTAAATTTCTTGCAGCCATTCTCTATTTACAGAATCTCAGAATCAATTAGGTTGGAAAAGACCTCTAAGATCAGCCTATGACCAAACACCACTATGTCAACTAGACCACAGTACTAAGTGTTATGTCTAGTCTTTCCCTGAACACCTCCAGGGATGGTGACTCCACCACCTCCCTGGAAAGTCCATTCCAATGTCTAACCACCCTTTCTGTGAAGAATTTCTTCCTAATGTCCAATCTAAACCTCCATTGGTGCAGCTTAAAGACTATATCTGTCTTCCTGTCACTTGTTACCTGTGAGAAAAGACCAACCCCCCCTGGGCTACATCCTCCTTTCAGGTATTTTTAGAGAGTGAGAAGGTCTCCCCTGAGCCTCCTTTTCTCCAGGCTAAGCAACCCCAGCTCCCTCAGCTGCTCCTCATAGGGCTTTTGCTCGAGACCCTTCACCAGCTCCTTTGCGCTTCTCTGGACACACTCCAGCACCTCAATGTCCTTCCTGATGAGGGGCCCAGAACTGGACACAGGATTTGAGGTGTGGTGTCACCAGTGCCAAGTACAGGGGAAGAATCATTTCCCTGGCCCTGCTGGCCACACTATTGCTGACGCAGGCCAGGATGCCACTGGTTTTCTTGGCTGCCTGGGCACACTGCTGGCTCATGTTCAGTTGGCTGTCAACCAGCATCTCTAGGTCCTTTTCTGCTGGATCCCTTTCCAGCCACTTTTCCTCCAACCTGTATTCACCCATAGCATTAAAGTCATAGTGTTAAGAAATTATTAAATTGAAGAATCAGATGTTTCCCTTAAAGACACAGAAAAATTAGTTTCTTTAATGTGTTTTATCTATGTTTTATAAAAAAATGTCTGCTTAGTGACAAGGAAATATAAGGACACTCTTCATGCACAAAATATTCTTAGAAAAAATCATTCTATTTTAGCTCACTATATATGTGCAATATATATGTAAACTTCAGTCTGTTGAAAATAACAGGCATGTCAACACCTATGGACATCATTAATGTGCACTTAGACATATGCACCTAATGTATAAGATCTTGTTTTCCTCCATTAAGATGTTTTAAGAAGTTTCATGGTGAAACCCACAAGGATATTAAAATCTACATTTTCCCCTTCTTATCAGGATCCCTCTTACTTAAGATTCATAGACTCTCATGAACAAAAGTCAACAGATTTTGAAAGAGGGACACAATAGCATTCCAGTATCAAACAACTTCACTGTTAGAGAAATATAATTTTCAAACTAAATATACTGACTGTGATGGAATTTGAACTATGATTCCAGGCATCTGCTTTCCCCATCAGACCAAGTAGATTACGTCATTCAAAGAATTACAGTCAACAGGCTCTTCAGAGGCAACATGTGTCACTGCATGATAGACTGCATTTATATTGTTGAAATTGGATAAATTACTGAAGCATTGGTTTTTATTTATTTCTGTGTGCAAATAATTTATGAAATTTATCTTCCTCAGTTTAAAGGCCTTAGAGTATTATTCAGACTACTAAATATCACCATCTCAGACAGGAATGGTAGTTTGGGGCAACATGGCATCTATAGTCCTGAGATCACACTTTTATAATAACTATTCCTCTATCAGTTACTTAACTGGTAAAAACATATGAACATGAAAACTTGCATAACTATAGTTTTAGGATTCTGGGCATTATGGTAGAAGTATCTTGGATTACCTTATGTATTTGAGCACAACTGTGTTTGCAAAAATTAGAATGTGCGATATACTGCTGACTAAGAACTTAACAGTTTTGAGTCATTACAACTGACACAATGGAAACTGTTTCATAGCTCAAAAGATACACACAGGCATGATCATAAATAGGAGAATGTTAAATGAGATGAAGGTCCCTACATTATTACTAATGATCACTTCAAACAGAAGGAAATCTTTCATTATATGCATCTTTGCTCTTCAAATTAAGTTCATTCTGATACCATTCAAAATGACAGTGGAGGTGAAAGCTGTAAGTAGTCATTTTAGCTGATGCATTGAATTTATTGTGCAAGTTAATTAATGTCTCCTGATTTAGTCCAGATTCCTGGTTTCTCATCATGCAAAAAAAAGGAAGAAAAGTACCTGCAGTAATTGTACAGAGTATATTATTTACCTTGTTAGCCTGAAAAATCATCAGGGAGAATGTGTTTCCAAACCACGTCTGATGCCTGATTCAGAGCCACTCACTCCACAGGAAGTCTCAAAATATTTACAAATTTTCTGAGTACTGTAATTTTTCATATCGGGGGAAAGTCGTCCTATCAAAAGGGCTGTGGACATGGGATATATGTATGCACTTATTCTCACAAGCGAAATATCTTTATAGCTTGAGAAATTTTATATAGAGTTTGTTTCTGGAAGAAATACCAACATTTTGTATGCCCCTCTAAATGCTATTTCTACTACTGACTTCTGTGGTAGAAACACTTCTCAAAGGATGAGTGATACCAAGTATGGGATTATGCAGAACCAAACAGACTAATTCATTAGCTCATTCTGCTTCTTGAATTATCAGTTCTTGTAATTCAGGGTTATGTTCTAAAATCAATGAACTGTGGTCTCATGATTTCAGTTGCAACATCACCTAAATATAAAGGTACTTTACCTGATTTTAAAAAGTCAGTATGCTTAAATGCCAAAACCTCACATACCTGAAAGTGAATGTTTTTTGCTTCTCAAAGGATCTCCATTTCTTATGCTTATGAAATGAGAACCTGAAAACAAAATTAATTAGGTTTACATGAATGAATTTTTGATCATTTTCTCTTCTGTGTTATTGAATCATTGGTCAGTATTTCCTAGTAGTGGATACTATTGAAAAGATGTAACTGGGTTTAAAGAGTTACTCAGGCTTTTTTACAGCTTTCCAGGATAAGAATTTTATGTATAATGTCAATCTTGTATTCTCTGTTTTGTCAGTTTGCCATTTTCGTTATCTCCAGGGGCATACCATAGCAATTTATTGTATTGTGCAAACACCCTAAAATAATGTGTATGCATATATTTGATTTGGTTTTGCAGATCCAATCATGATGTCAGAGACTAACAATGCTTTTAGACGCAGGAAGATATATTCCCAGTCTTTTTACCTCACCTTACACTTAATTCATTCTGACATCAATATTCCAAACAAGATTTTGTGCCTAGCTGCATCATTTAAATTGAATAGTAAATCAAACAGATTATTTGTACATTGTAGTCATGAAGGTAAATTGTTCATTACCAATCAAGTACAAATGCAAGGTAAATTTTCATTGATTTTTTTGTTGCTGATGATTTTGTTTAGGTTAGTAACTTCTTGTGTGTTCTTGTGTAAACAGTATTATATTGCATTTTAGTTCTTGTTATTCTTTTAATATAAAAACAAGCTTAGAAGTTATTATGTGTCAGAACAAACAAGAAAAAACAAAACCCCCTAGAAAGTCAGGAAACTATTCTGACTAGTTGCAGAACCTAGAGCAATGTTATTCATGTACAGTCTTCTGATAAGATTATGCAGTTTTCAGATTTAATGCTTATTGAATGATTCAAATATATTCTCAATATCAGACACACTGTCTAAGTGTAAACAGTTCTGAGTCTGATATTACAGGAAGCTTTATGAATCACATATTTTTAAACTGGTTTTGAGGTGTTTTAGAACCTTCAGGAACCCTAAACAATAGGACTGTACTGACATCTTGGATTGCCATTATGATGTGCTTATTGGGTCAGCTGAGGCAGAGCTGAAATCTTTGGATACACAAATTATTTCTATATGTAGGAAATAAGATATTTAGGACCTTCAGCTATATTTTTCTTCTTTTTATGGAAATAATTTCAGACTGTGTTATAGATACTTGCTTAAAAGACGGCATAATCCTTTTTTATCGATTCATTTGAAAAAAAATGTGAGTTTAATTCTTGGAGGTCTATTTAAGAGAAACTGGATGGATTGTTAAGCAGATGATACTGAAGTGTCAATAAAGAACCTCAGAAGTCTTAAGGGTTTTATGTGGAAAGTGTGAGAAACAGATTCTGGTGGAAAAAATCAACAGTAGTCATTGCTATTCTGTAGTGTTTAAAAGTTTTTGCTTTTAAATTACAAACATATATTATTTACATTTATTCTTTCTGGTACACAGTTTAATCAAAGCATGCTGGCCATGAGAAACATACATAAATGGAAGTGCTCACAGTATTCACAATTTATCAATGTATTTAAATATCACATTTCCATTTGCTATTTTCTCTGCTATGCAAAAAAAACCATTTTCCAGTAGTGAGTGGTTTGTGAAAAAAAATCTCCATCATGACTTTAGCAACATTTTTTTTTAAGTTCTGTTCAGACAAAAAACTATGACAAGCACTTACAACAGTATATATTAGGGACTTGTTTGAACACCCTATCCTTTGCTCATAGAACATGGCTTCAGGCAGGATAAAGCCTTTCTGTAACTGCAGCTACAACATTTTACAGTGCAACAGTGCACTTCTGAGATTATGTAGATCTCAAATCGACCTCATAAGGTTATCTGCCAACAATGCCAACCTCTCAAAAATTTTTCTGTAGAGCATGACCCCTAACAGAAGCTAAGAATAAATTTACTCCGCTTTTAAAAGGTGTGTGAATAAATCTCAGATAAAAAACAATTAAATGTGACATCATTTGAAGAATTTTATTTGTAAATTCCAGATGTTTATAGTGAAAGAGTTTTCTTAGTGTGGCTACACATCTTGTTATGGCATAACAAGAAAGGCATTTACCAAACAAGTAATATTTCTTTTAAAAGAAAGGAGTCTGTGCAGCACTGGGGGAAGATATTGGAGAGTTCTTTTAATTTTAGTACAAGAGTGTTTGATCCCTATGTCTGTGATTAATGCTTAGTTTTGTACCATAAAGTGCTTACTACAAATGCAAGAGTTTAATGTAATTTTGTGTTAACTCCCTACATCTGTACCAGCAAGTACTTTCCTGTTTACCTATACCAGGGCTTAATATGTACAAGCAGATAACTTAGTTTTAAGAATTAAAATTTTGTGCCAGACCAAAGATGTTGAGAGAAGTACATAGTGATCTGACCACATATTTGGGATATTCTCAAAGAGAAAAGATTCATTAGAAGATTCAGTACCATAAAAGAAAAATTTGAGGAATGGGAATGTTCGCCAAATGATAACCACTGACCCTCAAAAGACCCCTACTCATATCCAAAGAAGTCCCCAGACATCATTAACATATATGTATGTATTCAGGAAATGTAATGAATATGTATTAGTTTCATGAACATAACCTGGTTTGTTAGGCTGCTGGGTGTGCATACTAGGTGGAGCAATTCCCCATGCAGCCAGTGCTGCAATAAACTAATGTTGCCTTCCTACCCTAATGAACCAGTTGGAGAGTTTACTTCCTGGTCTTTGGTCACAGGTACATGAAAAGACTTTTTTCAGGAGAGAAGAAATGGTTCCTAACATTTATCAGCTATGACTAGAAAGAGAAATGTCTTGCAGAATACTTTCATGCAGTATTATCAAGATTTTGACTGTTTAATGAACTTTTGGTCTACAAGCTGTATTATCATAATGTAGTATGTGACTTATTGTTAAAAAGAGTCTTGAAAGGTATTTATGATTTTAAGTTTGCTTTTTTTGGGAAGAGAAGTTCTGTAGAGGGGGTGGGAAGCAAGGGAGAGACATGGTGCAGGGTTCTTTCTGGATCCTGATAAGGAAGTTTCAACAACAAATGGTTTCATAAAATGGCTGTTTTAATAAGATAGAATAAAAGGAGGAATATAGATAGCAGGTAAATATTTCTTCAGATGGTGGAAACCCCATTTTCTGCCACTCTGGATGCACCCTAAATAGGTGTTTCAATGACACACTGTTCAGAACAGGCACAGGGAGAAAAGGTCCTTCTTTTTGATCACTCCAGATATTACATAATTTTCTTAAAAGAGAAGAATTCCATTCCTAAATGTTGATCTCACTTTTAGGTAAAGGCAAGGCCACACAGGTGGCATAATTGTCAGTAAAAAGTGGGACCTGTCTTCAGGCTCCTTTTTTCCAAGAAACTGTGTGAGGTTGTCCTGTGGTCAAGTGATCTGTGTAGCAAAAGGCCATACTGAATGTGCAGCACAGCACAGGCCTGGAATTAATCACTGTGGTTAAATGCTGTAGCATCAGCAACTCATGTACAATGGTCTCCCAGTCAGGATCAATGCATTACATACCTCGACCTCGAGCTTACTCCTCTTTATAAGTTAGCAACTGTATTACTGTACGGATACAGACTTCTCATGCCCTAAGTACAGCCCTAACAGAGCACACATAGACTGATCAAATTCATTGACTCCTGGAATAAAATGTCTTCTGCATGATCCCGGTGCAGTATCATTGAACTGAAACACTAAATTAATTTACCATTTCTGAAAAGTCTGCTCACTGAATGTGTTGGGTTTGGCTGTGAAAGAGTTAACTTTCTACAGTGTGGCTATTGTGTGGCTATGTTTTGGATCTGATAACTGAGCATGCCTCTCTGAATAAAGAAACATTCTAAGTTGTTTCAGGACTGTATGCTCTCAGTTAAGCTGAGGAATAGATACTGACATCAGACAGGAAGCTTATTGAATCAAAGTGAAAAACCAGAAACAAATAACACATTATGCTTTTCGCAGCCCAGACTACAGTTGAGAATCTACTATAACATAACTCCTATGTTCTGATATTGAACTGTAAAATTGTTATAAATTATATTTGATGTAACATGCAGATTCATCCCTATGCTACATAAATTCATATTAAAATAATATCTAAAGTTTTTAAAAATAAACATTGCCCATTGGTTATGTAGTAGTGTGTATATATATATAATCTATGTAGTCTGGTATAAACTTTTCTTTAATTATTCCTGTTAAAGTTATATTTGATTATTTTTAAACTCAGAGTAGACCATAACACTTTAGGTTATTCAAAGGTGTTTATTGTGGCCTTACTGTATTTTCACTGCAAACAATGCTAAAACTCCCCCTGACTTCAGTGCTAGGTCGAAAGTCACTTGCCCTTAAAAAATCCCTCACTTATTGTTAATATCTAATTAAAAAACTCTTATTTCAATATAGTAGAAATTTCAGCTAATTGCTACAGGTCATAGATTACAACTACTAGCATGGATTCAAAGTTTTTGAGAATCTCTTTTCTCTAGGTCATTGTTAAAAATTGTGAAACTTCCCTAGTTCCTCTGCTCTTCTTCACAGTTTTTAAATGTACCACTCTGCAGACATTTCTTTTTCCTTATGGATTTCTTTTGTAGTGGTTACTTTTTCAGCATTCTACTATCTAGAGACAGTGGAGAAAGAGCTTGTGCTACTCTTTTACTTAGGTAACATCTCTGCTGTGTGTTGCCCGTTTCTCCTGCAGCACTCATTTTGTTTTTCATTTTCAGAAGGTTTTGCTCCCCTCCAACTCTGTGTGTAAATTTGTCTTCATCTTGTAATTTCTATTATTTTTGATTTTTGGCCATGAATTTTGGATGTTAAAATGACATTTAAGGCTAAAAACCCTATTATTTTGTCCTATATTCAGATTTTAATGATGAAGCTACACTGATAAAGATACTTGAGTGACTACACCAATTAATTTGGACAGAATAACCTTCAGGTTATCTACAGATTTTACTACACCTGCTTAGAAGTTCACTTTTTGTTAGACAGGTTTCTGGTTTTACAACCTCAAAATCTCTATGCTGTCTTTGAGTTTTATATTCGATTTCCATTGCTGTCTTTCAAAATCCAGAAGTAAGCCATGTGACAGCTGTGGTTTTTTAAGAGATATTTGAGAGGTTATTTTTCTTCCAGTCTCCTAAGAAATACATTTATTGGATGTGAATTCTTAAAGAAAGATGACTTACTTAATCTTTCCTCTAATTCTTATTCCCTCTCAAAACTGCACAATTTCTACTAAATTTCCATTACAACTTGTTGGCAGTAAGTGGAATTTCTCTATGTCTTAACTTTTTACTATAATTTCCATTGATACATAGTCTTCCAAAGACTCATTATGAAATTAACAAGCACCATGAGGTTGTAACATAGTATTTTCTTTTTCAGTTGTTGTTGAGCCTATTTGGTTTAGAAAGAAAAATGCACTGTCATATGTACTGATTCTTCCCATAAACCAGAGTTCCTCTTTACAGTATTTATAGAATGTTGTGACTCAGATACTGAAATTATCAAGTAACCTTTTACTTTATGGTATCTTGTATCCAAACAAACTTGGGGAAAACATGTTTTTCAGTTCTACAGTTTCAATATCCAAAGAGGAAAAAAAGTAGACAGCTTTATAAATGTGAATTAATTTTCTTTAGTTTGTCTCAAAAAAAAAAAAAAGTAAAAAAAGAGTAAGCATATTAAAGCATATTTATTGCAGTTTGTCATTAAAAAAGCAAAAGCTAAACTTCGATATTTGAAAGTACCCAGGAAACCAAAAGTTAAGACACTGGTTTCTCAAAAAACTGCTCAATAAATGTTCTACCCATTTATATCTGGCTACATTTTCAAGGAGTTTTTTTGAAGACTAAAGATCGAATGCAACTCTTACAGACAAAAAGCTTCAAAAATTCTCTGAATTTCACTTCAATGGCTTTCATATTTCCATGTTTGTTTTTCCTTTGGCATAATGTCTATGGCAATTATACTATTTAGAGACATATACTGCTACAGAAACAAAAACTGAACACCAAACTTCAGGTGTTAATACATTAAAATGTAAGGATTTTCATAATGTCATAATAGCTTCCAGGTTTCAAAATCCTAACAGAGGAACATTTTGCAAAATATTTGTTTTCTTAGACTTTAATTTCTGCATAAACTAGAAAAAATAATGAAGTCCATCCTGAAATGTTATACAGTCTTGCTTAGCAGATAAATGCTGTCTTAATTATGTGTCTTACTGTCTGTACTTTTGTTGTCTGTTTTATGTCTCCTACTTATTGTACAGGTGCACAAAGCATACCGGAGGTGAGTCATGTGCCACAGCCTCTTATATAATATATAATTATATTGCATAATAATATAATATATGTATTTATTTTGCCTCATGCATAAGATTTTTAGATATTACATTTTTAAATAGTACATTTTAAAATATTTTAAAATATTGTTTTGTTTTTAAATAATTTTAAATAATGCATCTCATTTTAAAATCATATTAGAAATATAGCTCAGTGTCTTGGCAAGGACTTAAATCACAGATAGCCTTCAAATTCTATTGACTAGGGTAGATGAATTTGACTTGGTAGAAATTATTACACAACAATACAGAAGTAGATTTTACATCAAGAAAAATATGTATGTGAATACGTGGGGCTTTTTATGACACTTCCTTTACAGAAAGAAGGCAGTTCCAGAACTCACTATTAGGAACTATCATGATGCAAACATATTTGGCAGCTAGTTTTTAGAGTGACATGTTCAGGGAAAGATGGTATAAGAATGGCAGAAAATTTATGCAGTACAATCTCTGTCATTCAGCAACAGTAATAATTTTGATTTCCCATTCATCTCAAACCTTTGCATACAATGCTCTGAGCTGCCTCAGGGTGGTTTGGTAGGTCTCAGGAGGTTATAAAAAGGTAGGTAGAAAGCATTCTGTGAGGCTGAGAATGAAAGTGGCAAAGAGGATAGAAAAATTTTTAATGTGCCAAACACTGGGTAGAACAACATGATTGTTCTGGGTTTTTTTATGGGTTTTTTACTCTCTTGTTTAAGAAAGGGGCATTTAGGCATTGTCAGGGGCAGGATACTGCTGGTATATGTGCTCTTTGGCCTAGGCCATTATTGATGTTGTTATAGTCTCAGATTGTTAGGGCATTTCCAACAAATCTGTTTTACACTGCCAGTGCTTAAGGTTTTATTCCCACTGCAACAAACTGAATCTCACAGTGTAAGCCATACAAACTCAAAATCCTCTCCCTTTATTATCCTATAAATCTGCAGTGATTATAGAGGGGAAGAAAAAGAAATACAGATTTCATAGTCTACTATGTCTTTCTTAGATCATATAATACAAACCTTGATTAAAATACTAAATTAAGATACTAAATGTGGCAGTTCAAAATATTTTGAAAAGATGGAAAGATGAGAATATAAAAATATTTTTGTATGCTTATGGTCCTGATCCTTCTTTTCATTTTACACAATGCTAATAATCTGCAGACTTCAACAGAAGCAGGATCAAACCTCTCAAGAGCAGTGGCATTTTGATGTATTACACTAATACATCACCCTATGAAGCTCCTTGATGATGTATTGCCCTAGTGCTTTATCAAAGTGTCATTGCTCCAATGAAGGCATAGCACCTTCTAGCAAAGTCCTGGATAAGAAGCTATGTTGGAGAAGAGGTTATGTTATGTAATGTTATGTTATGCTATATGCTATGCCATACTAAGGTATGTTTTATCCTGGTATAAAGAACAATATCAGAAAAAGAGAGACAACGTTCCAGGATTTAGTGGCAGAGGTGGATACACCCAGCAGTTGGACAAAATTCACACAAATAAATTTCAATAGGACTTTGGGCTGCTAATGTAATGCTATTTGAAAATTTTGTCCTTTACTTTTTTTCAATATCTTGATTTTTGGTTTTGATAAAAATACCTAAAATATGAAAAGCAGTGTTGAATATTTTCTCTTAAAAATGGTGTCTAAGTAAAGGAGAATCTTTACATTTGGCTCAATTCCTTATCCCAAACCATAATCAAGACATTTATTGACTAGGAAGACAGGTGAAACTGGCTGCACAAAATAGTTTGATAAAATTGTTAAATCCTCATCTCCATTCTCAACATAGTAAGAATTTTCTCAAATTGTTTTACTCATATTGCACATAAAAATATAAAAAAATTTTAAAGATCCAGTAAGATAAACAGAAAAGATAGCAAAATCATTCAGTATAGCTCTAAGCATATTTCCATTGTAATGGAGGTACCAAATAAACATCTAAATAATCACATAATGTAAAAAAAAGCACAATCCACTAAAATAAAAATAGCATATTTGATGAGAGATGCATTATAAATGTCTAATTGCATCCCTATTTTTACAGTTCAGAATACAAAAGGAGGAAGGATGGCTAATAATTATGTTTTTTCAAGGTTTCAGTCCATCCAGATGATCACATAAGACCTGATTCTGCCATCATGATGCACACTGATTTCTGCTTTATTTGAGCAGCATAAATCTATTCATTCTGGGTTTTTTTTACTGTTCTATGAAAGTAATGCTACTAATGCCTTCAGAAAGGATACAATCAAATCTAAAAATAATTGATAACTAGGTGATACTTGCCTCAATTTGGATTAGGTGTTTGTGAGCTCTGTCTGTTTGAGCATCATAAAAATCACCATTTGGGATAAATTTTTGCTCCTTGTATTTAGGACACCTCAGTGATACTGTCTTACATATTATGAATGTGTTTGTGTCTCTGTATTCAAATTGCTTTTCCTGAGACATAATGTTTTCTAAAGGAAATAAGATATAAACTGGATAGGCCTTGATTAAACCTTTTCTAAGAATACAGCTTAAAGATTTGCACCCAAGGATCTTGTCCATCATTCAGTAATGGCAGGGGAAATACAAGTACAAGAAAAGTGTGATCTATTATCTTATTTATAAATAATTTCCTTCATATTTTCTTGAAAAAACATTGCATTCCATGAAAAAGCATTTCTTATCCCAGAAATACTACTAGTAGGCTTGGATTTGTTTAACTATTAACACATTATTTGGAAAAAAAAAAGAAGCTTAATAAAATCTAATAAGTAATAATTATTTATTACCTTTAGGTTGCAGTAAGACTACCTTTCTTCTGCATTTGTAGAATTTTGCTAAGAAATACTGTTCTAATGACATCAATCAGAGTAGAGTTTGGATATTATCCTCTTTTGTATATGTTCAAGAACAATGGATTTAGACGAATTTTGCTAGACTTCATAGAACTATTTAATCATATTTTTTCTTTTAATATCTATTGTCTTACCTTCTAGCACTTATTGCTCATGTTATTGAGAAGTGATGTGAAAAGCCAAGAATGAGACTTATAAGAGTACAGGGTAACACTGTGATGTTGTGTAAGATCATTGTTTTTACTCTACATCCCACAGACATTCACAAAAATATCATGTGTTGAACATTCCCAACTTTCTTTGAAATAGCAGAACTTTAGAGAATTAATAGTTTTATTACAATGAAGTACAAGAAAATATGATCTGTCAAAATAGCAAATTGGGCGTCTGTGGGTGGACACATCACACAGCTCCTATTATGTTTCATTACCTCACCACCAAATTTATAAATAGGTGAAAACTATGGAAAAATAAATAAGTGGCATTTATGATGGACTCTATCAAGTTCATATATGAGCTACCACAGTGCACACTGTCATTTCATCCTTACAAAAAATAAATTTCCTCTTCTACTGACAAGTACCAAATAAATACCATTATGATCCAGAATTTGTAGCATTTATTAATTTTTACTTGACATTTGCTACAAACAATACTGCAAAACACTGACATATTTTATAGGTATAGTTAAATTCTCTTCCTTTTGCCAGAGATCCATTATATTAGTTTATGTTGGCCATTATTTGTTAACAAGGTTTGGTAATAGCCTGAAAGACCTTCCTGTATTAATATAGCTACAAAAGCTAGTTCACTTAGTATGGCACAATAATAGCTTAGATTTTAGTGTGTGTAAACTGTATTACATGCAATGATAAAAACTGATCTCGATTTTCAATTTGTTTTATTAGAGTACTTGTGTAAGAGACTTAAAGATCTCAGTTGTCTCAAACACTGTTAAGACCACTAAAGGACTTTGCCCGCTTTGGCAAGCTGTGTAAAGAAGAAACTGCTCATGTGTCACTACCAAACCTCCTGAATATGACTTTGTGGATTTGGACTGTAAATTAAGCCACCTGATGGGAACTTGAGATGTGATAAAGGTGGTACTATTGTCCAGTTATGTAAGGCCTAAGGAGAGGTAAGCAAGGCCAGGGGAGAAGAATGTATCACTGCAAAGAATCCACAAGGAAAGCCATCTCAGCACCTGTGCTGAAAATCAGCTCTGGCTGGGTCTGCCAGGGGGAAACTATAACTCACCTACTCAAAAGAAGAGAAAGACTAGAATGGGACTTATTAGCACTGGAATTTAGTCATGTAACCAACGGAATGAGAGAACTGTGCAGACAATGAGCAGTAATTCCTTTGTTTGCTAAAATGTATGAATAGTGAAAAGTTTTGAATGACTTTGGGACGCTCACCACTGAGAAGACCAGGGTAAAGAGGACCAAAGGGATGTCATCTGGATCCATGGGTGGTGATATCTTTCTACTTCACCTGTCTCTCTCTCACTTTCTTCCTCTCCCTACTCCTCTCTTTTTCCTATTTCTTTCTATCTCTCTCTACCTCACATTTGCTGTTAAATAAAATCTGCACTATTGACTTCGGCATATGGTCCTGTTTGAACCTTAATTTGGGCAGAGGCATCTCTCAATAACTGGATCTTAACAACTCTATAACAGGAAAAGTGAGTCAACTTCTTTTCTTGTCCTTCACTGAACTTCTTTTCTCTTACTCTTTCATTCTCTCAGTGGAAAGAAGATCCCCACTGCTACATAATATTATATATTCTGTTCTACCACAGGCCTCTCATTGCCACTGCACAGAACTTGCAATCCCATCTTATACTCCCTCTTCTTGTCTGTACCATTTTCTTCTGATTATAAACCTGAGAAGAAAATAACACAAGACACGTCTTTCCTCTGATAAATGTCTTTCAACTTAATATGTGTTTTGTAGTTTAAATCTCATTTTTATAGTAATATTTTTTCTTGGTGGGAATCATTTTTTTTAATTTCAAATATAGTAAAATTAAATAAAAATCATATTAATTATATGGAAAAACAACAATTTATCTCTGAAAACCTATGAGTTAGATGTGGCAAGTAAACTGCCATGTTTTTGCAAAGATTGTATTGAGTTAGACTGTTGAGACATAATTTCATAAAAGAAGATAATTTTGACACTGAAACCAACATAATTGTATAAATCAGATTCTGCAGTAATTGTTTTTCATTTGATGAGCTTAGATTCCTGAGTATATCAAGAAGCGCGTGTCAAGACTGTGATATGGCCAGAGACAGACAGAGTGATAGACACAGCACCAGTGGTGAGGGGCAGTCCAGGGTAAGGTTGGTCATGGCCATCAAGGCATTGCTGACCTGACATTTCCCAAGTATGCCTCATAAGAAGCAATACTTTAAAAGTTTGCGTTTATGACAATCTCCTGCTAATACTCAGTCATCTGCAAAAAGGCACCCTATTGGTTTCAGCTACAAAAGGGCGAGATCTGATTTACAGAAATTATCTTGGTAAAGACAAAATTACTTCCTGTAAATATTTCCTCTACACCTGTAAACTGTAATGGATTGGCAGTGACCTCCCTTTCCCCACTGAGCTGGTGGCTGCTTGCATATTTTCCCTCAGCCTACTTTTCACTTGAAAAAAGTAGTTGAGAGAGTAAGTCAATATTTTGGGTTGTCTCTGTCAAGGTATGAAATGTAAGGGTTATCTAAAATAGGAAAAGAGCAAATATGTATTTTTTTATATATAAAATCACTTGGATTTTATGTACCCAAGCTGTCAGACAGCAGTGGTTATAGACATTTCTGTTTGTGTGTGCGCATAGATTTCCTTTCTTATTAGGGTTGTGTAAGGTAATATCAGAACAACAGTCATCCCTGCAAGTTATTCTAAAATGTATTTTTATTTAGATTCAGAGACTATAAAACCATAAACAGTCATACCCATAACTCAAATAATACAGGTGATAGTGCTTCCATGAATTTATTTCTATGGGACACAGGACTACATATTTTGGAAAAGTCTAATTTAACACCCTCAAAATATGTTAGTAGTTTAGGGCAACTTTTCAATTCACTAAAAGTTGTAGCCACTATTAAAGCTATTAGTATCAAAAGATTTTATTTTTAGTGTTTGAAACCCTGATTTCTTTGCCTTACTTTTCTATTGCGCTCATTTCTTCCTGTCTAGTAGGACTGGCTAAACTTCAGATGCAAATTTATTCTGTTTTGCAGTAGTTCTTCTACATAATATGAATCATGCAACACAAATGTTTTACATAACATAATGCAGTTATTTATCAACATATTATTTAACAGTTAAAACCATAATTTAAAAATTTCAGGCATTCCTACTTCAGAAAAAAAAGTGTAATATGTGTCTACACTTGTTTAGAAGGCATACAAATTTCAAATTTAACTAGAAAAACATCTTCAGAGATTTAAAAAAAAAATACCATTAGAAATTTTTTCCAACCTGATCTGACATTTCCCTTTTTTTTTCCTAAGTGTCTACATTCAGCTCTCATCACAATTGAATTGCTCTAGAGTAATATTTTCTGGTTACTCAGAACCCAGTGTCAACCCAGGTGCTGAGAGAGCATGTCTGTAATGGTACATGAAATTATTATACCTTGATCATTTTGATGATAAATTTTACTTTCGTATTCTGGAAATTTCTTGAAGTCATCTGTGTAATCCTTCAGAATCCATTCAGGATACCTGAAGAACACATGGATCACTGCAGGCACAAAGCCTCCATGGTCGTCCTCACAAGATTCATACCATACCCATTACTACAAGAGAGAATCCATTACTGTTCCTCAAGAAATAAAGTTCCTAAAGATTTTAGAGATGAAATAAATGAGATAGCAAAATGGCTAACTACTATAAAGTACTCAGAATGGTTGCTTTCATCCTCCAGATGGGGATTTGGTTTTAGTATAGGGAGGATAAAGTGAAATGGAGACTCAAATTCCTGTCCCTGATTATTCTGTACCCAAGAAAATGAATAGTTTCAGAGGAAGAGGAAAGCATGCTTTACATTTCACAGCTACAGTTTTAAATGTTAAAATATAAAATTCAAGTATAGTTTTCAACTCTCAAAGCAACATATTTTTATCAGCTTTTGCCACTTTCTCCTTACTTCCCCCATTAGATCTTTCCGAAGCCTTCATATGTTTATGTGCCAGTAGAGTTAGTGCCTTGTGCAATAAGTGTCCTTTCCTGGTACAGACCTTGAACAGAAAAATGCAATCTTTTTTCCATATTTTTATCAGCAAATACCAATATTTTTCTGGATTTACTGTTTTTTAGAGCCAATTTCTAACTTACCATATTAAGGACAACTATCTTTATCATCTGATCATATACATATCCGGGCCATTTATTTTAGGATGTTTTGCTAACTGTTGTAAAAAATTATTTTGCAAGTCCATTGTCTAAGGTAGATGGACTAAAATCCCACCAAAACCCATCCAAATTCCTTAAGAGCAAGTGGATAATTAACACAACAAAACACACAAGAAAATAGTAGGAAATGAGAAAAAATATATTGGTACATGCAAAATAGATAAATAGCTACTAAATTAATGAAGCAATATATAATCTAAGAGATTTTCTTGCCTCATAATACTTTACTCAATCTTTTGTAGCTGTACAACATTCCCATAGCAACCATCTATGATATCACAAATAAAGACTTATAAGTGAAGAGGAAATAAGACATGCATGAAGATTAACTTGAAAAAGAGAAATAATACTTTCACAAAAATATGCCTTGTATACTAAAAAAAATAGGAAATAAAAATTAAAAATATGGGAAGCATGGTTCTGAATTTTATGCTTTCCTAGGCATTCTTTTTGACTCACAAATTCCTGGGTTTTAGAATTTACAGTGCACCTTTGAATTACAAAGAGGTAACTGTCAGTTGTAATGGTGAGTATGAAATGGTTGTTTATATATGGAAAATCTAAGGTGCAGCTTTTGTTACTAACCAAAATGTCTAATTCCATAGAGTCTGCTGCTTCGCATCTCTAATTGAGAAACATATACCAGTCTGGAAACGTCATATAATTTGCTGTAGAATCTAAACAAAGCATAAGTGTACAACCTTTTTTTATATTGTGACTTGCTGATATCTGGTACCCTGAAATTTTATTTTCTATTGCCATCTCTCAAACTTCATCTCTTCACTGAAAAGACTGAACAGATAATACTTTTAGTGATTCCTTATGACATTCCAGTGTATATACAGAGGACCAAAAGGTTTAAATATGAGAAACTTCAGAGAAAAATATTATAATAGAAATAATTATTCAAATTAATTTCTATATGAAATTATTTTTAAAGCATTAACATAATTGTATTATTTTACCTTGGGTGGAGTTTAGAAATGTCTCTCTCAAAATCTGCTAAATTCTTCTACCTACATGTTTATGATGAACTCCCCAGACTTACTCTTCTATGAACTAGAAAAAAAATGTAAGCAAAGTTTATAATTTCATATTTTAGTGACATTACTTTAGGTATTTCCTATTGAATTATAAGTCGGAAAGATGAAAATGAAGACCATGTTTGAGTTCTTCTTTAATATTAGTATTCATAATGTTTAAGTTGATTAGAAACCTGCTGTTTTCCTGAAAGCATCAGTAACTCTAAACAAGACAATTTTGCCTTTCTTAAATTCAGTGTTTGTGGGACTGGTTCCTGACGTATTTCATAAAACAGAATAATCAGGTTACCAAAACCAAAAACCTAGATATCAAGAAGCTGTGAAACCAATAGGTTCTGAACTCCTATACTGTATGTGCTGTTTTTCCTATTCCAGTCCTTGTGTTAGCTTTGAAAGGGAATTGATAGTTTGAGGGACCTCTGTTGGTACTATAGTTTACATTTTTATACTACTCTTACAACTCTTTTCCTTCCTATACTACTCTAATTCAGACATTCAGGGGATATTTAGATGAATATTTAAAACACAAATTATATCAGTGTCCTTCCATGAAAATATATTTTCCACTATGACATTAGTGAGTTAAGAAGTTAAATCCTCCTAAAAAGTAGTGGAGCAAAATTTCCAAAAATCACTAAGATATTATTACTTATATTTCTTCTGATATTCTCTTCACTTAGTCAGGTCATAAATAAGCAACAACTATTCAAAGTTTTCAACAAATCTTGAAAAGTCCTGTAAAAAGAGAAAAAATACTACAATAATTTCATACCATACATTAATTTCCCATCAAAATGCCAATGAGGTGAACCTAACTCTCACGTTAAGCAGTGACATTTAATATAGATCTAGATAGCATTTAGGGTTTTTCTAAACTGATTTTCTTTAGAACAGAAGAGTTCTAATTACCTCTTAAGTAAGCTAAAAGTAATTTAATGCAATTTAGATGTATTCAACTGTGTAGCTACATTTTGATTAAACTTATTGTTGGCCTAAGTATAATCACATGTTGATTTTTTTTCCTTCTCTATCTCTTTAGAGTTAATGATTAGTTGCATTATTATTATCAGCTTACATTTTAGACGCCCAGCACCAGTTAACATTCTATTTCCCAAGATTTTATTTATAAGACTATGATTCAGAGGGGAAAAACGCAAAGAAATTCTCCTAATTCTATGAAACATCAGTACATTACAATATAATAATGAAAGGCTATTATTTTTCAGATTGGTCTGTACTCTCAAGCTCCTGAAAAAAAAGGGTTGCTGAATTGATTATAATTTGTGTGGAATGGACTGTACATGCATGTTAAGCAATTTTTCTACAAAATTACACAAAATTGGAACATCACTATAGCAATATTCTATTGTATGTAATTTTAACTAAATATTATAATCTTCAACAGAAACTTTTTTGATATGTATCATGCTTTGTAAAATCCAGTTTTACTGAAAGGAATTTTTAGAAAGAGTGCAAATGTTTATGTGAAATAAATTTTGTAGAATTTGCTAGGATTGCAAAAATAGTCCAAGCAAGTTCAAGTGAGTGTTTAGTGAAAACACTTAAAAGTAATGTGTTTAAGGGCAGTAGTAGAGAAGATGAGGTGAATTTTATTGCTCTCTTCCAGGAGCTTAGTACCTATTCTCCGGGTCTCCATGGAACCCAGCAGTGCTTTATACAGATGCACTCAGCCTTTCATGGCCAGCTGCAGCATCTTAGCCACACATTTTAAGCAAGAATTATGAAAAGGTTCATTCAGCTTCCTTGATCCTGCATAGTGAAGACTTTAAAGTTAGTATTTTTGCTTCTTTCCATTAAAAAAAATTTCTTAAATAGGAGCTCTTCAATTATCCCAAAATAGAAAGTCAACAATACTTCAGCTCACTCCAAACCATCTGTTTACATTCATTTCTATCGCAAACTTCTCAGTCATTTGCATTTTGCCCAAGCTGTCAGTTCTTCCTTTGCCAACATTAAATAACATCCCACAGTTGTAGTAGTTCTTTTCAGTCCTAGTGCTAGAATAAATTTTCATCAACAGAAGGAACATCTTAAGATAGCTGTATCTATATCTGAAAATTATTTAAAATCAAGTAGGGCAGAAAGGCCATGCTGTTTAATACACCGTTTTTAAGATTTGTGTCATTAACAATACACCAGTTACACAATGCAAATGCAGACATTTCTTTAGTAAAAATTTGCCATGTAAATAATGCTATCTGTTTTCTCCACACAACATGAATTTATCATTTCCCCTCAATTTGTTAGAAAAAGAGCTCTATTACCATTAGGAGCTAGATAGGACTGGGATCATTAGCATCTGAAACCAGATTAAAAGCTCTTATCTTTCCTGGTTTAATTTTTTTAAGTAGTTTCCCTGCCTCTCATGGGGAAATACTAAATAAAAAGAAAAAAAATAATCAAGCAATGAAAACCCTCTTATCAGAAGATATAATATTATTTTTTCATGTATTTTCAGAAACACCTCCTCCCTTTTAACTTCAGACATACTGAAGTATTTTGTATTACTTTTCAGTGTCATTAATGTACCCTTATGCATAATGTGCAGTGAAAACAGGACTTACATGAAGAAAGAGGAAGAAAGATAAATGACCCCATATAAATAAAAAATACTTTTCTAGTCACTTAACAGCAATAGGTCTCTTGAAGATTGTTTAAAACAAAGCTGGTTATTGACCAGGTTTTGTTGTAGTTCTTTGAAACCTGGGGATGATAATATCAGGGCTTGATGATGATAATCACATGAAGCTGTTCCAGAAATATTTGTCCTAATAACTAATTTTAAAAATTGAAAAACTTGAAAGGATTTATAACGTAACCAAATATGTTTTCCCATTCATGTTCCATCTACCATTTGTTGTCTACAGTAGTTTAAAGATTACAGAATTAAGTTGACACATTTGGCTGTATTCATTTAAAATCCAAATCACTAAGAAATGAGAGGATTCTTTATCCTTTCCTTTTTCAAAACATGATCTAAAAAAAAGCACCAAACCCCTCTTCATAACAAGCTCTGAATTGTTGGCTGAAGTAAAGTCATTTCTTACGTAGACAACAGACTGAGACAGCCGCAATGCAGTTTCTTAACACTGCCTTACTAGTTTGTGTTTGATCTCACAAGAACCTCTTTTGGGAAAACAGCTCACTCCATTTCTATTAATGATAAATTTTGCCATTCTAAAGGAGTTCCTAAAATAGATGTTTCTTACTGTGGTGGTGGTTTAAGGAAAACAAGACTGAAAACAGATATATCAACATACATCTAGAATAACTTAGTTGGTTTCAGTACTGTGATTTCATGCTTCAACAACAGAACAAAGATATGGTTTAAAGACACACATTATGGAAACACTGTAAGGGAATGTGAGCCAGAAATGTATAATGATTATAAAAGAGTTTAGCAAAGGGATAAACAAGTGAGAAAAGAGAGTATAAAATCCCACAAATGCCCAAAACAACGAGAGGCAGGGAAAAATCACTAATCATTATTTGTTTTTGACTCATTCAGAAATCAGTAAAAAATTCCCCTGTACATCTAGTCATGAGCTGTAAACTGTTGTTGGAAACAGTCTGGTGTCCTAAGGAGGCAATATAAAGATTCTTGGTTATTAGCCTGTGTGGCCTGGTTAGCAGGCTGCTGCATTTCCTAAGGATTAGATACCTAAAAGTTATAAAGATTCTATTCTTCAGTATCCAGCAACTTCAGCATATTTTAGCTCCACTTTGCACTTTTATAAACTAAAACTGCAAAACCAACAAACCTGGCAAATTATCTTTCCATTTATATGCAATCATAATTAACATAATTTGAGCAGCAGGAAGAAGGTACTTAGAAGGTCTTAGAAGTTTCATTTTTTCCATATTCCAAAAAATGGTAGTCCGGGTGAACACCATACATTTTATTCCAGTAGTGATCTGTTTGGGATTTATGAAAATTTTATTTCTACTTGCTTTAAAACCAAAGAAGAGAAAATTATTTTTGCAGGTAGTATTCTGGTTTCTAGCTTTGGAAAACGATTGTCTACTGCAGGTACTGTTCTATAGTCCCGTATTTATACACGTTATTTTTTAATGACAGAAACAAAACACAGAGTTTTGGGATTTTTTTGTTACAAATACCTCTTTCTCTGTTTAAGTCTTAGGAACTAGAAATCAGTCTTAAGTTTCAAGGTAAAAAAAATTATCTTCTCAAATATTTAATATTAAAAAATTCACCTGAGTTTAGATCATATAATTAATATGCAATCGTCCCATTTGAAACCCTTAATACAGGCAATTCAGAGCATCTGAACCTTTCAATTGTAATTCCTGGAGTTTGTAATTTTTTAGTCATGTGGGTCAGTGGTCTGAACACAGAATTTTACAGTGCACACACAATTAATCTGTTCATTAAATGTGGAAAGTCATTGTGAAAGCTAAAATGAAGGACACCTATTTATAAAAAAAACATTTTGGCTTTGAGTTGCTGATACAGCAGCTCTTCCTACATTTTCTGTCTATCATTCATGTTAAGAAAGTTTAGTAGCAGGGCCAATATAGCAGTTAATGTGTGTGTGTGTGTGTGTACATACATAGAATTGAAATAGGAAGACCTATTTTATTTTTAAATTATTTAAATTACTCAAGCTAATGGTTATTTTGACTAAATTGATAATTTTGAAGAGAAATCAAGACAGCTCAACAGAGTTAAAGCAAATATCTGTAGTACTTCAGTTTGCAGTTTATCAGTTTGATAAAATGTGAGGGCTTATAATACCCTCTGTCTTACTGTTAATTGACTAGATTTTGAGGAATCTAGTAATGGTCACAAAAATAGGGACTTGCTCCTTTTCTTTATAAAGACTCTACTTCACAAAGAAAAAAACCCCTTGTCTTTAATGTGGCCTAGGTTAATGGACAACAGGGATAAGATAGAGCAAAGGACACCTCCTGAACAACAATCAAGATAGGAAATCCATAACCAGTAATCACAGGACAATATTCTTCCATTTTCTTCATTCAATTCGGTGAAGTAAAAGCAGCAAGCAAAATCTGTAGTCAAATACACATGGTATTTCTAATTTGTCGAGCCAAAGTACAAGGCAGCCTTATGTTAAGATTCAATTATTAGAGAGACGCCTCTACCTGAATTAAGGTGCAAATGAGACCATATGCTGAAGTCAGTAGTACGGATTTTATTCAACTGTAAATATCAGGTAGAGAGAAAGAAATAGGAAAAGGAGAAGGGGAGCAGAGAGAAAGAGAGTCATAGAGACAGATGAAGTAGAAACATACTCACCCCTCCTGTGGATCCAGGTGCATCCTGTTGGTCCTCTTCTGGTCTTCTCAGTGGTGAGGGTCCCATTAAACATAGAATTCAATGGGTTCAATGGGTTATTATATGATCAGATATAGCTGGGAATGCCCCAGCACCTCCCCTGCAGGGATGTGGGAAGTTCAACAGACTCTGGATCTGTTGCAACACTTGTGGACCACATGCAGTCCTCTGGTGGAAGGCCTCAGAAAGCAGTCTGGGGTGTCCTTCACAGGTCTTTGGTTTATGACTCCTGAGACACAACAGATGTCTCTCATGTGAATGTCTGGTGTGAATAACCTTCTTGAGAGAGGGGCCTAGTCTTACAACTGAGCTGGTTTGTGTAGGGGAGGACTCTGCAGAGTCTGTTCTTTATCTGACTTGTAGCCTCCAGTGCTGGGTGTTACCTCCTCTAGTTTCACCATCACCCCCCCTAAAACTCCTTCCCCTCAGTTGTGGGGAAGCATGTGCAAACATGGCCTCAGCAAATGAGCCTGTGGGCTATGACCCCCCCCAGCTGAAGCCAACCAGAGACGATTTCCAGGACAGCTGCTGGGTTTGGCTTTCCTTATGGATACATTCCTGTCCCTAAGCCTTGTTTACTTCTCCTGGGACCTGAGATGATTGGACAACAAGAAAGACACAGACCTGGAGTGAGTCCAGAGGAAGGACATCCATGTAGATGATGAGAGGGCTGGAGCAACTCTCCTAAGAAAACAATCTGAGAGAGTTGGGGTTGTTCTGCATGGAGAAAATAAGGCTCTGAGGAGACCTCGTTGTGATCCTCTAGTACTTAAAGGAAGTTTATAAAAAAGAGGGAGAGCAACTTTTTACGCACAGTATTTAGGTACTGGAAGAGGTTGTCCAGAAAGGTTGTGGACTCCTCATCCCTGGAAGTGTCCAAGACCAGACTGGGATTGGATGCAGTCATGAGCAACCTGATCTAACAGGTAGCACTTTCCCTGTGGTGGGAGGTGGGGGTGGAACTAGATTATCTTAAGGTCCCTTCCAACCCAAGCTTTTCTATGATACTCTGATTTACATATGCACATATTTTAAATCTATCTCTAGAAATCTTATGTCTAATCTATACATAAGAAGATATTTTTATTAGTAATATTTATTCTAAAGGTATTTTCTGTATCACAGAATATTCAGACTGATTTGCATACGGATATCAGAAGTCAACCCCACATAAACTTAGAAGTGAGAACATAAAATAATAGTTGCTAATAATGCTAGTGAAACACATAATCCAAAGCTGTGAATTAAACTGTGAATGCTCCAGAAGATTCGCGGCATGTTAAAAGTTTTAAACTGGGTCTTAATTTGTTTTCTGTTGCATTAGTGAAAAGATATGTCTTCTAACCTTATTCAGTGAAAAAATCTGGCAGGTTTTCAAAACTGTTAGATCTTTTATCTCAACCTCCTATTTTGTATATCTAAGCAGGCATTTTTGAGAGGAAGTGCTGGTTTTACAACTTTGTTGTCAGACTGTGTTGCATCTGCCATCTAATCATTAGAATGTTTTTCAAGAAGAATAGAGATAGTTCTTTAAATAAGAAGAGAAAATACTAATTTCCATTAGAGGCAGTTGAAGGAAGAAGGAAAGGACATCATTATTGCAAACACTTTAGTGATTTTTTCCTTGTTTCATTTTCTACCAGCTGTGATGTCAATGAATATCTAGTCCTGTAAAATTTCACACACATGAGTAGTTCTCATTGCTTTTAAATTAATTACTGTCATGATAAAACTATCAGCAAGAGACAGGCTATTTGGGATGGAATCTATACCTGTTGTTTAATTTCTTCCAGGAAATGTAACCTCCAGCTGGCTATGTGAAATGGAGCTTAAACAAACCTCTTTTTGACTCTAGAAGTTAGCAGAGTATTTTGTGTTTATTTTTAATTTCTTAAATATTATAATTATGTTCTTGTTTGTTTCTGTTCCTTCTTAATCCTAAATGAATTTTACATCTGTGATATTTCAGATTTTATTCCCAAAAGAAGAGATAAATTATGTAAAGTGGTAAGGAAAAAAGACTAACAGCTGAAAAATATTCTTCAGCAATGTTACCAAATTACTAAGTGGGTAAGAGTAGACTTGAGTGTCAACTATTCAGGAAGTGAACAACTCTTATCCTATTCTGTCCTCATACATATGAAGTTAATTTTTCTTAGTAACAGAAAGACAATTTTCCACAGGTTTTCTGAACAAACTCAGGCTTTCTGCATACCTAAAACTTCTAGTGGGTTGGGGTTTTTTTCTGAAGAATACTTCTAATACTGTCTATTCAGTTATGAGGTAGGAAACAATTTAGAAAACAAGCTTTTGAAGACTTTTTTTATTTGCAAAGTTCACATCATCCAAATTCTGTAGATGCATCAGCTGATGATTTCTAGCGTGCTTGATTTCAGTACAGCTATGCAGTTTTACAGCAAAGACTTTAGGAGTTTGGTACTCCTGTATTCTTCTTGCTTAGGAAATAACATCTCTTCTTTCTCTGCAGTAGTCTGAACATGCTGTACTTTTGTGGACTGGTGGATGTGTTTTTCAATCTGTGAATCTGATTCTTTGTAAATCAGTCAAAATTAAAATTAAGTGCAGTCATGTAACTGCTCATATCTTTGAAAAGGATTTTTTTTTGTACTATTAAATGAAGGAGATGAAACTCAAGAAAGTGAATAACAGCCTCTGATCTGATGTCACTCTTCTCAGCATAATTCCACATCGGTTATGCTCAGCAGGAGAAAAAGTTCAAGTGAATAGGATTTATTTCACTTGGAATTATAAAATGGATTTAGGACTGCAAAACTGAATGTTCTGCTGCTGATAAAAAAAAAAAAAATCTAGGGGAAATTCTTTAAGACTTACCTATGTTGCACAACGCAGTTCATAGAGCTTTAATTCTGGTGTACAAGGGCAACCATTACATACATTACTGGGGTCAGTGAGGAAAGGCAAAACTGAATTATTAGTGTCCTCGTTAAAAGAAGAGTGGTGATTAAAATCTGGACCTCCTGTTTATAGAGCTTTTCTCACTGCAGGGGAATTTAATTGGAAAAAAAAATGTAGTCTGGATTTTTTAGGGTTTCTCTGTCACTTTTAATAATGGCACATGTACTGTCACTCCGTGGTTATTTTAATCATCCCATAAACTCCAAAAATACGCAAACCTGTGAGTGCTCAGAAATCATTTCACTATCTGTATCCTTCAGACCTCTACCACTATGAAAACAATGATATGATGTGTGGTAGATGCTACACTGGAAAGTAAGAACATACATAGGAGCATAGCATTGACAATGTGAAGATTTTTCATGTATTTGGAAAGTTACTGCAGGAGCAGAGTCAAAGAGAGGTGAATCAACCTGCTCCTCTGCCTGTATATCTGAAGTAGATATTTCTGTGTTCCTTTTGACATGACAACCTGAGAAAGAAAGGTATGTTTAAAGAATAAAACATGTAGAAATGAAAAAGAAATCAAATGCTGTTTATAAAGGGTATCTAAATATGGACAATGGCTACCTACTCTGTGTTCCAATTTCCCATATGAAAAATAATTTTATTTTAGTCCTTAAAAAATTATTTTTGAAAGTGAGCTCAGAAATTTAACGCAGTATATGGACTAAAGGAAAACAATATATATGACAAAGCACTGATAAAGCCTTCTTTGTTGAGCTGAAAGGAGCTATGCATTTTGAAAGGGCTAGAGAGAATGCATTTGTTATTTTCTTTTCTAAGATGTAACAGCATAGTAATCTCAGAAGATGAGGTAAACCATTTCTTCTTTGACACTGATCTTTCCCCTTCCTCTCAGTGCTTGATAACCATACATAACTTTAGCTATGCATGTCTTAAGAATATTCAAAACTGTAATTATTTGCTTTGCTAACAAAACCACAAGAAACAAGGTTTTGTTTGCCACATCTCTGTGTAGAAGGGAGCAACAAGGATTTATTTGGTATAATTTATATCTTTATAAGAATTTCCACCTTAAGATAATTATTTGAAAATTAGAGCATTTCTCCCTCTCTCCCTCTCTCCCTCTCTCCCTCTCTCCCTCTCTCCCT
>NW_024582073.1:10884504-11045879 GCF_017639235.1 Corvus kubaryi
CCCTCTCTCCCTCTCTCCCTCTCTCCCTCTCTCCCTCTCTCCCTCTCATACAGCCTTTGGAAGACTGGTATTTGCTGTGCACCATTTTTTTCTACATGATTGTTGTAGGAAGTACATTTTCTGTAGAAACAAAGATGACACACTAGTAAATAAACATCTGTCAGAAAGGGAATTTACATTCACTTCTTGCATATCTAGAAATACTTTATCTTTTAACCTACCTGTGAGTACCTGAGAGAGTCTTTCACAGATCCTAAGGAACAAAATATGGAGAAATATTTTCAAGATCAGCATCCAAAAACTACTTCTCCAAAGAAAATATATTTTGAATTGAAAAAGTATTGAGAGAAAGACTGATAATTTTCAGTTAAAGAAAGAAGCAATGAGGTTGTCAGAGAGCAGAAGTGTTATAGTCCCGGTTCTTATATATGCAAAAATAGCACTGCATTTTTTCACAGGCTGGTGTCTGCAGAGTTGAAAGTTGGAAAGGTCACAGAGAAATACTTTTCTAAAAAACTACATCTCCTTTCTTAACAGGATATCAGGCTGTCAGTATGCCTTCTTACTTCTAATGCCTACGCCACAGTTTCCCTGGTTTTTCAGTAGCTTGTAATTACTAGGGAAGATGAAAAAATCTCAGTGTAGATGCTGTACCTTTTTCTAATGCAATCGATATACTTTCAGAATACTTTCTTCAGGGACTGAAATCTCATCAATGTTATTTGTGATTTCAAACTTATTTCCCTGTGTATTCCTGAACCCTTTTTGTTCACAAACATATTTCTTTCACCTCTCAATTCCTTCTTCTGTGCAAACTCTCTTCTTTCTTCTTGAAAATACTGTGATTTCTTGTGACTGCTAAACATCTGCACAGGCAAATCAGCTGCCACAATGCTTCCACAAGGAGAAAGCTAAAAATCCCCTAAACCCCAGAAACTGTATTGCTTGAATGCATCTACTGCCTATATCTTAATTCTCTTTCTTTCTCTCCCTCCTTGAATTCTCCTTGAAAAAACTGCCTGAGAACTTACCTTGATTTTGATGAAGTAGTCTGCAACAAGGGATTTGCTAATCTGTTCTTTTACAGTTTTCTCACTCTTGTCATTAGTTAATATAGCCCTGCCAGGTCTAGAGCAAGTTTCTGTACTTTTGTTCTGAATAACTTACAACTGTTCTCAAATTCAGTTCCTCTCTTTCATTTTCTGCAAAAGAAGCAGAATATTAAACCAAGGTGATCACTGTGCCATAATTAATATGCAGGTGGCATTCACAGGAAGCTGCCAAGCTGGAACATATGACTTGATACAGTACATTTTTCCCATTAAGTTATGTAATTGTAATAACTATCAATTAAGTAGCAGAACTAATTTCCTTTAAAGATACTAGCCCTTATTTCCTTTCCTAGGAGTAGAATGCATTATCAAAGCCCAACAGCTTCTGCTCAAGAGAAAATCAAGCAGGTTTCAAAGCCAGGAAGTCCCACTGTAATCAAAACTAGAAAGATGTAAATGGATTCTCTAGTACTGGTATTCTCACAAAACTAACAACCAGGGAGAGCAAACAAGCAGCAGATACCATGCAGGTTTAACTCTGTGAGTTGAA
Organism: Corvus kubaryi; assembly: GCF_017639235.1. NCBI lineage: Eukaryota > Metazoa > Chordata > Aves > Passeriformes > Corvidae > Corvus > Corvus kubaryi. The sequence continues at coordinate 10,886,107 of NW_024582073.1, forward strand.
GTCAAATTTTTCTTGAAAGCATTTTTAGCATATGTTTTTCATGAACTTTAAATGCCTTTTAAATGACATATTTGTGCAAGACAATTACAAAAGATCCTTTGAGTTGGCTATGTTAATAAAGCAGTCTGGAAAACTGTACATGCTGAAAAGCTAGTTAAAAATTTGGGTTTTGATTCTAGAAGAAACTAATAATCCCGGGGGGAAGGGAAGAAATTTGTCTGTGTTTTCTTTTTTTTTTCTTTTCCATTAGGTTGCAAAGCAGAAAGATTTGGAAGCTTTTACGACAATAGTACTTAGCATTTATCAACATTTTTTCAGAACCATTCTGGAGCCTCAAAAGAATAAACTTGGATGGTCATGCTCCTCATTGCCTAATCCTGTGTTAATTCTTTGAAATTTACTGTGCGTAAATTAAACTACTAATTTTAATAACTATATATTTCTTGCATTGTTTTATTTCATCTAATCAGCTAAACTACTGCTACAGTAGGGGAAAGAAAAATATCACTAGGCATGAGTCCACTTATCATAGAGTAGATATTTGAAGTTGATTGTATGGATCCCTGCCTAAAATTGCAGGTCCACTTGCTGTATCATTTACAGACCCTTCTGCTCAGAATTATGTACTTCGATTGAGATTATTTAAATTTCCAATATTTAAGCAGAACAAATATTAATCTACAGGAAAATTTTTTGGACTTATGACAGTGTTCAGTATTTTTATAAGGTTTTTCTTATCTAGATTAATCCAATTTTAATAAACATTTCAGACACTCAAAATATATATTATTAACATTAGTATAAACATTTATTGGAGAAAGTGATAACTTTTTTTCTGTTCATTTTAATGATAAGTAGAACATGAAAAGAAGTGTATCTTAAAAATGGGTATATTTTTATCATTATATTGATAGAACAGGAAGTAAAACTTTTTTATGCAATGCTATGCCCTTGCTAGATCTTATTTGGTTCCAGCTTGATAGCAGAAAATTTCCCTAAAAAAACACATTAGAAGTTTAAGCAGCTACATATTGTTGAAGGAAATCTGAGTTACAAATATATTAAAAATGCAATTATATTCGGATATATAATACATTGAAGTGGAATTATTTCTGAACATAGTATGAAGTCTACTGAAAACCCTCTTAAACATAGAAATACCAGATAATTTATTTTTCATGCTCTGAATGCAATGCCCTAAATTAATTAAATTAACTTGTTTGTAGTTAATAGCTTTAAAAGTAGTATCGAGACAGATAAAAAAGGTTTTCAAGAGGTAAGAAGACCTTTCATTTATACAGCATTTGGAATCAGATTATTATTCATTTAATCTATATGAGTATGCACTGTCCACATGTGGAAGATCCAAAGCCTGAAGATATATTTTGTACACATCCTTTTTTAAGAAGAATGTGTTAACACCTGTGTTAACACCACTTTTTGTAGGATGAAAGAAAAAAAGAACAAACCAACCTACCACTCTAGTGTGCATTTGTAGAGGCTGGTGCTTACATCCAAAGTGACAGAATTCTGCAAGAAGAATTATGTTGAACAATTTCAGTTTTTTGTCACTTTCATTGTCTATCACCACAGCAGAATTTGGCAGTTTGCCCAAGAGAGTAAGGACCACACTACCAGTATAACATTATCACAAAACTGAGGTGTTGGTCTGTACAGCAAGGAATTTCCTTTACATTGGTGTCATATGTGGGGATTTTATTTATTTTATTGTCTGTTGTTGGGTTTTGCAGTGTTATTTATAATGAAAATTCTTCAGTCTCTCTTCCCTGAGCGTTGAATCACTCCCTCTAAGAAGAGAAAAACGGAGGGCAAGAGAGAGTGGGGGGCACAGGGAAAGACATCATAGGGATCCAGCTAATTGCTTTTACAAGTTACAGTGTTGATAGTAAAGACAAAATGAGTCTGGGACCTTACAGGTCACTGAGATAAAATAGCTAAAAGTTTGACCTGCTTGTACCAAAATGATCATAGGATAATTTGGGTTGGAAGGGACCTCAGCGGGTCTCTAGTCCAACCTCCTGCTCTAAGAAAGGTCAGGTTTGAGGACAGACCATATCCAGGGTTTGATCCAGAGAGGTCTTGAAAACCTCTAGGAAAACTATAGCATCTATTAGACAATCCAGAAAGAAAAGGGTAGTCAAAAATTACTAATCTAACTCCTACCTTTATAATAGAATATTGTAAAATAAAATACTAGTAAAAAAGAACATGCAATATTGCATTAATATTCTGCCATTTACAAGGTGTTAAAATCCTTTATTTTTAAAAAGGACAGAACCTATATACTCTAATAAAAGTTTTTTGCAAGTGCATATTTTGGCAAGGATTTTAGTGTCTTCAGTATTTGATGTTACTGCAACACTATTAGACAGTATTATTTCTTTGATCATTTTTACCCCAAAGGATCTCAGCTATGTCTTATAATCAGGGAACGTGCTTCTTTTTGACATGTTATAATTTTCCACAATAGCAGTTTTGGTTCAATATTTATATATTATCAGGTGGATCTATACATAATTTGGATCTGTGGAGCTTTGGGGGCTTTTTATCCTTTCAAGAGATAGGAGACAAGAGTACAGAAGTGTATTTTCAGGGAGGGTTGCTGGTTTACTTTTAGTAATGCCTTAAGTGGGGTTTCTTTCCATTAGTCAAAAGTATAGGCATGCAAAAATACTTAAAGAACTGGACATGCTCTGAGTGTATCAAATTTTGTCATTATAGTGACCATGATTAGGATGATTGCCTTTCTTTGGTAGGAAAAATAAAACCAGATTTAGTTATGAAAGAATTAAAGATCACATAAAAGAATGAAAAAAAGTCTAATTAAAAAGTTTTAAGAAAATTGTTTCCTACACTTATCTTTATTTCACTCAGATCTGTACTTTTTAAACATAAACAACAATTTATTATTAAAAGATATTGCTTAATTTTTTACATGTATGGAATTGAAGTTTAATAGGAAGCAGATTCTTAATAAGATCAATATTTTAGCAGATTTATACAGGCTTGTAGTCTGTTTGCACCAGGAAAATATTCTTTCTGACATATATAATTCAAGGAAGGAATGAACTTTGCAGTTTTCATAAGTACTGAAGAACAAGAATGTCTTGTGTGGGACTAAAAAATTCCAATAAGTAAATAAAACTGGGAAAATTATGTATAATGGTTTCTTAGTGTTTTGTTGCTGTTCAGAGTTTTTATCTTCATATTTTAAATGCTTTCCTGTGATCATTCTGATCTCTTGTTCATTTTCTGCACTGTATAGAGTATATAAGGAATATTATTACTGGACATCAAAATTATGACAGAATAACCAAGGTCAAGCCAATGCTGCAAACCTGAGTACATTATGGTGTTCACTGTAACTACAATTAAATTCAAATCAAAACATCAGGGGAGCGTTCCCAATTGAATTCAATATGTATTTGTCATAGGTTAGCAAGCATAGTCCCGGAAGGGACGTCCTTGCTAAGGGGTGCTTACAGTTTCCTCTGGGAACTGATAGAACCTATCAGCTGGCCAGTTTGAATATGGACAATTCTCTAAGCCACTTAAAGTTGTGATCACCTCTGTGATCCACATTTAAGAATAGGCAAACTCCCCCTCCAAGCTCTCTCTCTCGTTTCCGGCGCTGGGACAGGTGGCTGCAGGGCCCGAGCAGGGCCCAGTGGGCCCGGCCAGGCCCTGCTTGGGCCAGGCCGGGCCGGGCCACGGCCATCCTGAAGCCATGGACCTGTTCCAGCCGTGGAACCCCCCCCACTGCCTTGCCGTGGGCAGCCGGAGCAGCTCGGCTCTCCCCCCTCTCCACTGCGATAAGAAAAAATTCAACATTCCAGCTGTAAAGCTGCAAGGCCGAGGTGAGAGTAACCCTTTTATTGCTGTGAAGAGCTGAAAACCTGAGGGAAGAGAGAGAGGAGATGCTTAAAGCTGAAATTCTGTTGTGAAGCTATGATATATCAGAGTATCCTGTTGTAATTTCATGAAGATATGGGGGGTGGAGTGTTCAATTTGTGAGCAAAAGCACCTGCGCTGAGATAGGCAGATGCTGACGCAGCTGTAATTTCATGAGAAGTTTGGACAGGGAGAGATGAACCAGATGAGGACTTTTGCTCCGAACGGGAAAGGAGAAAACCTCAGTCCGTAGAGATGCTCCCAGAGATAGTCCTAAAGATGAAGATGATGAAGACCCTTTGCTCCCAGGGAAGGAGAAGGGCCTCTGTTTTTGTTTCTGAACGGCTCAACCTTAAAAATTGTACCCCAAAAAACTTCAAGAGTGGACCCTCGAAGGCAGTTGCGGGAAAAGCTGCAAGTCGGGGGAAAGGACTCACACGCAGGCAGAGAGACTCCTCTTCCTAAATGGACTGAACGATATTTGGAAGTGGGCGGCTGTCTCGTTGTGATAATGTTTTCATAGCATGAGCAAGAAGAGACTTCTCTTTCTAAATGGACTGAACAAGGTTATTATGGAAGTGGTAAACAGACTGAACATCTTAAGGGTTGTCTTTTCACATCGTCAGTGGGAGAAGGGAGGAAGGTGGGGGGAGGAGGAGAGTTCTGAAGGTGGTATTTTTTTTTTTCCTTCTTTTAGGTCTGTTAATAAACTTCTTTATATTCTTTCAAGTTTGGTGCCTGTTTTGCATTTCTCCTAATTCTTATCTCACAGCAGATAAACAGTAATGAGTATTTTGGACCAAACCACTACACTAAATTGGTGTTTCCGCCCGGTTACAAACCGAACCCGCGACAGTATTCACATAGAAAACATGGATAGACATCATGATGAAGTGAATCATCACAAAGTTCTTATTACTGATTTAGGTTGCAAATCACTCTAGGGTTGAAAGATGTTATGCTCTTTGTTCTGTTCCCTTTTCCTAGGGAGAGGGATGAAAGAAAATGCAGAGCTAGTGTCCTATCTGTATTTCCTAACTGTTAAAGCATATGGACCACTAGAATTTTAAAGACTTTGAGAGTAGTCTTTGAAATCTGGCAGGCCTTTAAGTACAAAACTTTTGCCACAAAACATCTGCATAAAATGGCTGGGGTGTTTGTGCTTGTGATTCTGGGAAAAGCATTGAGTTAACAAAGAACAGCCAAGTCTGGCTTAGCATCTGGATGCAGTGGCAGATTTCTACTCTGGTAAACCAAGCTACTTCAGGAGAAATAGAATAATATCCCATTTGCCATGCTTTCTTGAGAACAGAACTGCTGCAGTATTAGACACGGGATAGCTAAACATTGGAAGTTCTACTGACAGTGCTACTAGCTCTACATTTCAAATGAAAATTCAGCCCTGACAGAACTGCCTTCCTTCAACCCACAACAAGATTTCATAAAAATCAGGAAGAGACACTCATGGGAAGAGACAAATAAACAAGCAAAATGTATGAACTTGAAGGTGAAATGATTTTAATAGGAGGAAGACGCAAAAAAAGTTTTCTTTTGAATGTATATATATATGGGTTTTTTTTTCTTCATGCCCATTAAACTTATGCTATGCTATATTGGAGAGTAGGAGGGTGACAGAATAGAGGAAAGGGATGGATTTGGGTAATCTATCAGCCAGAATACATCAAAACATCATTTCCTGCTACAGAGTTTAGATGAAGAAAGGAAAACTAATACTCAATTTTACTCCCTGTCACAATAGAGTCCTTTAACACAGGAGATTTTTCTTTTTTTGTATGTTTTCCAATTAATCCAGCTCTTACGTTTCTTTAGTATTGCTTATATTCAAAGTCAGAAGTTCCCTAAGTCATCAGAAAAATAAGTTGCTCTCTCTCTTTTTTATAAGCCTGCTTTAAGTACTGAGAGGCCACAATGAAATCTCTCTGAAGTCTTCTCTTCTCCTGGCTGAACAACCCAAGCTCTCTCTGCCTGTATTCATAGGAGAGGTGCTCCAACCCTCTGATCATTTCCTCCTCTGGACCTGCTCTAATGGGCCTATGTCCTTCTGTCTCGAGAACCCCAGATTTGGATTCAGTATTCCAGGTGGGATCTCATGACAGCAGGGCAGAGGGACAGAATCACTGCCCTCAACCTGCTGGCCATGCCTCTCTTGATGCAGCCCAGGATCCTGTTGGCCATCTGGGCTGCAAGCACACACTGTTGGCTCACATCCCACTCTTCATTTACAAGAACCTCCAAGTCCTTCTCCACAGGGCTGCTCTCAATTAGTTCTTCTCCCAGTCTTTGCTCATGTCTGGGATTACCCCGACTGACATGCAGCACCTTGCACTTGCACGTGTTGAACTTCATGGGGTTCTCATGGACCCACTTCTCAAGTTTGTCCAGGATGACATCCCTTCCTTCTGTTGTGTCTACTGCACTGCTCAGATGTGTCATCTGCAAACTTGCTGAGGGTGCACTTGATATCGCTGTCTATGTATGCTGATCAAGACATTAAATACCACTGGTCCCAGGATAGTGTTCAAATGGACACTTCTCACTGGGCTCCATCTGGTCATGGAGCCATTGACCACAACCCTCTGGCTGCATCCAGCCAGCCAATTCCTTATTCAATAATTAATAATAAAATCCATATCTCTCCAATTTGGACATAAGGAATTCACCAAATCACAGGCATACATATATTATTTTCCAAATTATACTCTATTTTTTAAAATAATACTTTGGAGCAAGTATTCTGTCAGAAAAGTTTAGGCAGGGCTTAAAAGCAATCTTGATTCATTCTTATCAGTAATTAAATTGATAACAAAGGGGTATGTATATAATCTGTCTGACATTAAGTGTAGTCCATGGAATTTCATCTAGAGAACAGGTGCAGAATAACGCAGATGAGACTGGTGAAGGACAGTGAAAGAATACGGAATAATATAATTTCAGATTTAAAATTATTGTCCAAAAATATAATTGAATAATGTGGGTTTTATGCTGTGAAAAGGACCGAATCAGAATGCTCTTCTATCTCCATAATATTCATTCGTTACACACTCAGCAACAATGCCCTAACAACATGAGGTTCATCAAAGCATAAGTCATCAACCTCCAAGATGCTTTGACAAGGGGGAGACCATTTTCTAGCTGAAAAGGTATAGATAGCCACAAGAAATGGAAGAATCTTCATAAGCAAGACCAGAGCCTGAAATTTTTTTTCAGAAGTATGTGTTTTGTCTTTGAAACATTGATGTTTGAAAAGCTATGCTAAAAAAACTCCAACAACCCACAAAATCAATCCAACTAAAACCTACAACAAAACAAAATCACCACCACAAAAAAAAAAAAAGCAAAACAAAACCCTCATACAGGAAAAAAAACACCCCAAACCAAAAACATCCCCAAACCCCCCAAAACTGAACCCTTATAAATATATACTTGGTAAAGTACAAAAAAGATAAGTACTCACCACAGACTTCAGACAGCACCAGGAAGGGGCTGCTCCTCATAAGAAGGTGAGTTAGGAGCTGAGGGCAGCAACAAGACCGTCCGGGGCAGCCCCAGACTCACTGGCAAGCTGTGTAGCCACACAGAACCCAAGCAAGAAGAGCAGGATACATCTGTTGCAGTAATTCTGGTTTATCAAAGAGTTCACACCACCAGACAAGTCCACAGTGATGAAGCAGGTCTGAGATCAGGATATCAGGCTCCAGATCAGAAAGGCACGTGGCACTAGACATGACTGCAATATAGCTCAAGCAGAATCTAGCAAGCAGCATCATCCAAAATTAACTTTGTGCATGTGTGCAGTTGAAGATTTTAAATAAGTTCAGCTCATGTATAGACACTTTTGTACATGAAAGATTGACTAAACCAAAATGTCATATATTTAAAGAGATAATGTGAGGAAATCTCACACATATCAGATGATGGAAATATTCAGCAGTAAATAATACAGATTATTTCAGATGCTTAACCTATCCAATCAGGAGGACAAATGAAATGCATTGTGACTCAAGTTATCTGTTACACTAAACAGGTGACAGGTAAGCAAACCTTCCATCCAAAAGTTTAGGGCTGGGCTATAATTTGCTAAAATATAGCTATAGACTAATAATTGTGTATAAATAATGAAAAAAATATGACTAGTTAAATTAGTATTTGCTAACAAAAATGGGTAATATTGCTACAAATTTTTTTATAAGGAATTCTTTACCTAGCTGTTACAAAATATTTCAGAAGAAAATATCAGGGGTGTTTTACAGATTTTTTTCTACAGATCTCGTTTCCTAACAAAGCTTTTCAATTTCTTGGTGCCTTAAGCAATACTTTGCAGATGCATACTAGGGGCAGAAAAATGAGAGATTTTTCTCTGCATATGTACATTGGTTAGAGCAAGTGTTTTCTACATGTAATTATAAATGTCTGCTTTGCCAGAGATGAGAGAGGAGATTGTTCACACAATTAAACATGTGATTTCTAGTCTCCAAAGTAGGATTACAGATGTTTGAATAATATTCTAATCAGTGATGAAATAAAGTAATAACATTTTAAAACCACCATTATATTTGCCAGAAGCTCATCCATTGACAGGAGACATTTAACTTAGTTTTGCTACATATAGATCATATAAAAACATCAAATGGCAGTGTGCCATTGCAGCAACAAAATATAGCCCTGTTCTGAGCTGCATCAGCAAGAGTGTAGTAAGTAGATCAGAGGATGTTACGCATATCAAACGTATCAGGGTTTCTTATCTTGTATATTGTATCAGGCTTTGGTTCTCCCAGTTAAAGCGAAAAGTTAAAAAGCTTGAGAGGATTTCTGAAATGGTCACTGAGATAACTGGAGTGATGGAGAGCATGATGTATGAAGAAAGGTTGAAGACATTTTTCTTGTTAAACATATGCAGTAGAAACCCATAGAAATCTAATCACAGTCTGCCAATATCTGAAATCCAGCTGACTGGTGAGCTTGTGTTTATAAATATCTTCCCCATTCCCACTATTCTATTTCTCAGAAGATGTAGACATACCAACTAAACACGATAGTATCAAGATTGGCTCCCTTCAATTCATACTGTCTTTAAATACTGTTTTGCTTTATCCTCACAGATTCTAAAGGACATGTTTGTAGCTCAGTTTTCTATTTCTCACTTCTGATACATGGATGGTCATTCTCAGTAATCAAAAACCTACTTAAATTCAATATTTCTTAGAATTTTTCTGTCAGTTCTAATAAAAAATTTCCTTGTTGATGTTTTGGATTCAAAAGTCCAACAATCTTAGCATATAATTAATTTCAGTGTATGTGAGCATAATCTAGGGAAGTAGTTCTTCAGAAAAAGAAGAATAAAATCTATTTATTTGAGATATAGATGGATATATATGAACTAATAAAGAGAATCTACGAGGCTGCACTTCTGAATTACCTTTGGAAAACTGACAGTTAATATTTGTCATTTAGCTAAAATTATATATTATAGTATAAAAAAAGAACATTCTTTACTATATTTTCTGTTGAATATTTGCAGCATCAACCAATATGGATTTTAGACATGCAAATTCAAGCGCAATAAAGAAATTACAAGAATAATGGAACAGAAATACTGCTGGAATATTTTAAATAGCTTCTAAATTGTTCATGTAAAATACATTTTGTTTTAATATGAAACAGTTCATTTCCAGGGAAGAAATAGTGACTTTTTTTCATAAATTAATGTTCAGCCAACATTATGCCTTTTATAACCTTTCCAAAATATGAATATGCTGATTAATTCGCAAGACATAGATCTTGAACTACCCTTCTAAACATCAAGAGCTTTCATTGAAGGCCAACCCACAGCAACTTATTCCAAAGAGACAGGCTTTGACTTTCAGATTTTTGTGAGGTCTTTCAGTCTTTATTTATGCTTATGCTGTATTTAGTTTATTCCATCTGCTTTCAATTATTGTGACTGCATATGTTTTGGTTTGGGGGGTTTTATTTTATTTTGGTGTGGTTGTCTGCTTTTAATAGGCCTGTCCTTTCAGATAAAGAACAACTGATTCCCCTGGAATTAAACATCTTCCAAGGCAAAGCAGGAAACCTAAATACATAATTATTTACAGCATGTAAATATGGGTCATATCTAAGGTGTTTGTGTCTATATAGTAAGCTAAACTCTAGATGTAGCAAAGGTTACAAGAAAGCTTACTGTGTAAAAAAACTAAACTTCCAACATCTGTTTAAGACTTGGTTTAGGACAATAAAATAGCTGTCAATTATTTTGTAGAAGTAACATCTAGGTAAATAAACTTCATATTCTCTTGATTTTTTTTTCTGCATTATAGCTATATTAGCAAAGTTACTTTTGCCTTTATACTATCATTAAAGAGCCTATCAGCTCACTGAAGCTAGTTAGAAAATGAAATACTTTTATTCAAGAAGGGCTAGTATTATCTGAAATAAAATGCTAAGACGGCCACAAATTTAGGAAGATGTCTCTTTAATAATGTACATTGCTACACTGGGGCCCCATATTGTCTGTTTACTCAAGCAGGTGGATTTGCTGAAGAAGTGCTGATGATGCAATGTGCTGACCCACATATCAGTTCCCAACGGAGTGCACCAGCTGGTATAGTTTATGCTTGTAGTTTAAACAAAGCCAACATTTTTCCCTTTCCATTGTCTCCTGCTGATGGAATACGGAACAATTAAAATATTGTCAAGTTATCTTATAGGAAAAGATCTATCCTTACAGTTATTTATGGGTTATGTTTTTCTTCCTTATTATGTATTATTTCTTGTGAGAATATAAAATAAAAATTTAGATCTGGGAAACATTGCTTGTATACTTATTAAAGTGCTTACCTTATCCATATATGATAAACACAAATCTTGAGATTATTAATGATTAATAATTTACATTATTCCTTGAACCTTACTCTACAAAGGAAAATAAATTATTGCTCATTTTTTATTGTTTTCTGTGGTTTCATTTTCACAGATGTCTAAAATGGTGCAAAAGCAGTATTAAGAGATCTAAAGTTTTACCTCAAAATTAGCGTTGTACACCTTGATGGCTATTTCCTCTGAGGCTTTTTTAAAATTACCAAAAACAGTAACAGGGTTTATGAAGTGTAAAGGTTAACTTCTTTCATATCTGAGATGCTTTAAATCCTGTAATTGTGATATTTGTTTAATTAAAAATAGTACTTTGACTGCTCAGATCTCTGTTAAAAAACAAACAAACAAACAAACAAACAGAAATGTCTCTTTAATAAGCAAGATTGTTGAAGTGAGAAACTTTAATTTCAGAAAGTCAAACATTTAATGTGAAAATGTTCTCAACATCCAGGAATATCAATGGTCAATATTTCTTCATAAGAGAGATTGGGCCTAATGCTTTTTCATTTAAAATTAAAATATTGTCTCTAAGTTCCTAATAACAGAACCTTGGGAGGTTATTTGTGGCTCAAGCATAGTCTTTTGCTTTACCAAACTCCATCTGCTAAATCCTTTCACATTATAACAGAATATATATCAGAACATGACTGATCCTCATGTGTACAGTTAATGCCCATAAACAATTTTTGTATGCATTTATGCACTTGTAAGGAATTCAATATATGAATTAGCTAGAAGACATAACATTTGCTGCAGGATATCATTACTTTATGTAGACCTAGTGGAGGTGTCTAAGGTATAGACAGCTGTGGAGTAGTTTTGTTGTGAAATTGCATGAAGGCTCTAGTCTTATGTTGTGAAGGTTCTGGAACCTGGACCCATGTCTGCAAGACTTGTAATCAGTTCATTCACTACTGATAGACGTGATTAAGGAGAACACAGATGTGTCTTTGATGCAGATTGGATTCGGTGTTGATCATGAAATAATGCTAGGAGAAAGCAAATGGTTAATTTGAGTGAATGGTGATGCACAAGGCTAAGTATATGAAGAGCCACGACCTAATCTTTGACGCTGAAAGTCAGGTTAGCTGTTGGCTAGTTTCCAGGACCATGGTGAAACATTTCTTGATTGTAATAAAACTTGAATGCTCATTCCAAACAACGCTTTTTCAAGTTGTGGAGTTTTAATGAAATTTCCACTTTTTTCAGGCAACTCCGTAAGGTCAAAACAAAACAGTATTTGAATTTTCCAAGTGGGTCAGAGCTTTTGATTTTTCTTCTTACATTTTTCTCTTTTTTTCATTTACTAGCTTGCTTCATTCTAAGAAGCAAGTAATCCCTGAAATATTATAAGAAATATTAGTCTTTAGAAAAAGCATTTTGATAAGAAATTCTCCGTGTGGAAGAAGCAATTTAAATTTTGCTAGATAAAATGCCTTTATTTGTCATTGTGCACTGACATATTCAAATAAATATGTGTACTCTTCACTTTAATCCTTGAGATAATGTGTATTTTATTGTGCTTAGGAACCATGACAACACAAAGAGATGTTTCGTATTTAAACCAGATACCACAGTAACATAAGAATACGAGTGCTTGCATAGCTTTAGAGGGGATAGAACTGATTCACTGTAATTGTGTTTTAGAATTTATGAAAAATTATTTTTCTTTGTATCTGTAATGACAACAGTATCTATTTTGACATAGCCGAACTCACTTGTGGTAAGATCTGTACATAAATCAGGCATTGTAAAATGCCACATATTGTGTCGTGCAGGGTTTTTATTTGAGGTCCTTAGTCATCAGGTATTTGGTTAAGCAATGACAATAATTTATTCATTCTTACCTATGCAGATGACACCAAGCCGAGTGGTGCAGTTGACACACCTGAAGGACAAGATGCCATCCAGAGGCACCTGGACAAGCTTGAGAAGTGGGCACATGGGAATCTTATGTGGTTCAATAAGTGCAAGGTGCTGCACCTGGAGCAGGACAACCTCTGCTTGGGGGGTTGAACATATTGAGAGCAGCCCCGCCAAGAAGGATTTGCAGGTATTGGTGGATGAAAAGCTGGACATGAGTTGGCAATGTGCACTTGCAGTATGGAAATCCAAACACATCATGGGCTGCAAAAAAAGGTTGAGAGAGGCGATTATGCTCCTCTGCTCTGACACCCCATGTGCAGTACTGTGTCCAGATGTGGTGTCCTCAGCACAAAAAAACCACAAACTGTTGGAGAGGCCAGGGGGCCACAAAAATGATGAGTGATGAAGCACTTCTTCTTCAAGGAAAGGCTGAGAAATCTGGGGTTATTCTGCTTGGAGAAGAGGAAGCTACAGGGAGACCCTATCAGTACTTACAGGGGGCTTAAAAGAAACACAGGAACAAACTTTTTAATAGGGCTTGTAGAGATAGAACAAGGAGTGGTGGTTTTAAACTAAAGAAGGATCAATTCAAACTAAGTATTAGGAAAAAAAAAAATTATTTTGAGGGTGATAAGACATAGGAACAGATTGCTCACAGAGGTTGTAGATGTCCTATCCCTGGAAACATTCAAGGCCAGATTGGACTGGGCTTTGAGCAGCCTGATCTAGTTAAAGATGTCTGGGATCATGGCAGGAGAGTTGGACGAGATGACTTTCAAAGTTCCCTTTCAACCCAGACAAGTTATGATTCTATGGTTTTACTTTTTGTCAATCTGATATCACAGTAGAAAGATGTCGTATGAGTTGAAAAAGGAAAAAACAACTCCTTAATGTATGTATTTTCATTGTCCTTACATTTCCTTACTATGGGAATGCTATGTTTTTAATCTGTTCACTACTTGAAAATGAAATTTCTTGAAATTATCATATAAATATCTCAGTGTTTTATCATTCTTTTCTTCTTTTTTTTTTTTTTTTCTGGAAAAGAAGCCAAGAGAATTTTTCCTAAATTAATCATAAATAGCTAATTCAGTCTTCTTCCTATGCCTTTTTAATATTAGCGTTTCTACGTAAAATTACAATGTTCTATTTGGAAAGAAAGCATTTTTTTATATGTCACTACATGCTGAGAATTTATACATGGTACTTACAGGGATTTTTTTATACCTCTTTTCAACCGTTGTACCATTCTGTCATTACAACTCCTCTGAAAAGGAGGGAAAACTGCATTTTCCTTCTGAAGACAAAAATCAAATTAGTGACACCATGAGTTTGAAACAGGAAATTCATTAGTTGTTTTAAAATTCATAGAGCATCTAGAAAACCATCCCCATTACTTCTTTTCTATGGGTTAAATGTATTTTTATTAAATATGGTAAAAAAAAAAAAGATGGTTTCCCTTGTCCAGCTTCAGTGTACTTAACCAAGATCTCATTAACCTGCAAGATATTTTCTAATTCAGTCACAGATGCAGTCATGAGTAGTCAGCTGGAAATGAGGTAATTGGGGTGTGACAGAACTCTTAGTCTGTATCCATAATTCATTCTTCATAATAGAAGAAAACGTGAAGGTGCCCTATCAAAGTTTTTATGATAAGTTTAGTTTTACAAAAGCTGATAAAATGAATTGCTGTTCTGGTTTTGACATCAATGCACCATCTTTCAGTATGAAGAGCAAAGCTCACATTTCAGCAATACAAGGATCCAGGGAAATGCAGTCTGGTGAGCCTCACTTGATCCCTCAGAAGTTTATGGATCTAATCCTGAAAAATATTTCCAGGCACATGAAGGACAAGAAAATCTTCAGGAGTAGTCAACATGGATTCATAAAGCAGAAGCTACGCTTGACCAACTTGATACCTTGATCATGTAAGCTGGGTGGGAGTGCTGATCTGCTTGACAGTAGGAAGGCTCTGCAGAGGGATCTGCACAGGCTGGATCAGTGGCCTGAGGCCAGTTGTATGAGGTTGAAAAAAGCAAAGGTCTGTATCCTCCCCCTGAGTCACAACAAATTCATGCAGTGCTACAGACTTGGGGAAGAGTGGCTGGAAAGCTGCCCGGGGGAAAAGGACCTGGAGTTGCTAGTGGATATATGGCTGAACATGAGCCAATGTGTGCCCAGGAGATCAACGCAAATGGCATCCTGGCCTGTGTCAGAAAGAGTGTGGCCAGCAGGACCAGGGCAGTGATCGTCCCTCTGTACTCGGCGCTGGTGAGGCCACGGCTCGAATCCTGTGTCCGGTTCTGGGCCTCTCACTACAAGAAAGACATTGAGGTGCTGGAGCAGGTCCAGAGAAGGGCAATGGAGCTGGTGAAGGGGTTGGAATGCAAATCTTATGAGGATTGGCTGAGGGAGCTGGGCTTGTTTAGCCTGGAGCAAAGGAGGCTAAGGGGAGACCTTCTCACTCTCTGCAATGGAAAGAATGTGGTAGTGAGGTAGGCATTTATCTCTTCTTCCATGTAACAAGTGAAAGGATGAAATAGCCTCAAGTTGCACCAAGGAGAGGTTTAGATTACATACTAGGAAAAATTTCTTCCCTGTAAAGGTGGTCAGTCATTGAAACAGGCTACCTAGGGGAATGGTTGAAACACCATCCTCGGAGGTCTTTGAAAAATGCATGGATGTTCCACTTAGGGATAGTCTACTTGTGGACTTGGCAGTGGTAGGCTGGACTTGATTATCTTGATGGTCTTTTCCCACCTAAAGGATTCTCTGATGAAATGCCCAGACTTGTAGAGAGCAGTGGATTCTGACTAGCCAGATTTCAGGAAGGTCTTTGACACCGGCTTCCATAACATCCTCATTGAAAAACAGCTGAAATAAGTGCTGGATGAGCAGTCAGTGAAATGCATTGAAAACTGGATGCCATTATTTTTGAAAGAATGTAGAACGAGAATTCTACATTTTTTGAAAGAATGTAGAATTTCTGTCACTTTTACAGAATTGCAAACATTTGGAGGTGCTTAACCTGAATCCTTATTCAGAAAGGAACACAGTAGAATTAGAAAAGTTCTTCTTTCGTCCTTCAATATTGGATGCTTCCCAGTATATTGCCCAGATAGACTTTAAAAGATTCAAGCAGAATGTTCTTCTTTACTTTTAAAAAGGAGCATTTTGCTGAAAAGTATGGATTATTATCTTAGGAGTTTATTTTGTTTTGTCTGACTCTATCCTTACATCTCTGGATTATTCCATTATAAGAATTTTAAAGCCAAAATTAAGATTATTCCTTTCTTTCATGTGCTATATTTCTATTGGGAGAAGTTGATTCTATTTTCACCACCAAGAAAAGCTCTTTAAACATTTATTGCAGCTTTGTTTTCCTTCATCCATACAAGTGGAGAAAATTAAAATGTTTTCAAACCACTACATACATATACCCTGTATTGGTCTGTAACACCTCACTGACAGGCCCTTCTTCATTTTCCATAATGTCTATGTTATGACAAACACATTAACAACATTCACAGATCTCAATATACAATAATTAATAATACTGAAGAGAACTCACTTAAAAAAACCCTAAAGAAATAAATATACAAAATACTGCACCATAGTGAGGGTGTTCTTAGGTGTAACCTTAGAAGCACTATCTTTCTGCCTAATAAACACGACTCCTTAGCAGGAGAGCTGAGTGGCAGAACTGATAACATAACAGCAAGAGCACTAGAGATTGTGGAAGAATTTCAAATAAAGTAATTACCTTTACTAGCTCTGCAGAAGTTTCAGTAAATGCTGAAGAGGAGAAAATTGCAGGTGCTGACTTCAGAGAGTTGTAAAAAAATCTCTGTAGAAAATATCCTAAACTATACATTTTAAGTTTCTGATTGTTTTTCTCCTATATTGCCTCCTGCTGCTGGAAGCCCACCTGGTCTGTGTTACATCTCCTATTCAGCATATTTAAAGTTTGCTAGAACTGCTTCAGGGTTGAATATTTTAGAATAATGTTAATATGGCAGATTTTGACATTCTATTGTTCAAATGGCAACAATCTTTTTTTCTAATTATTTTTTTGTTAGGTTGAAATTCAAACTCCCTTCAGAGCAGAGGATGCTGAACTCTGGACTAAGAGAATTTGCAGAGCAACAATTTATTTTTTTCCCCAGTTGCATCAAGTGGTGGAATAGATGACTTTTGTATTTAAATCAGCAGAGTCACATGAAAGAAAGAGCAACATCTGGCCAAACACCTAGAAAAATGGTATTCATGAAATACTACCATCCTAAAAAGCTAATACACTATAGTGATAACTGCTTAAATCTTAAGAGCTTCATTTCTCAGAGGTACTCTTATAGCAACTGAACAGTACAAGTCTCAGATGTGTTGAACACATCTCAACTCTCATTATATTTCATTCTTTATTCAAGATCAAAATACATTTTAGATTGGCTGTAACCTCCATACTCACTTAGAAGTCTGTCTTCAGAGACCTGTGTTTTAAAATCTTTGCTAGAGAAAATCATTTACTCCACAATGCAAAATGTTTAAGAGAAACATATATTCAAGATCATTGATTTTCATAAAGAATTATCGGTGTTTTAAATTTACCTTAAAGTTTCAGTTGATAACTCTCAGTGGTTTCTCCCTTCTTCCCTCCCCGGCCTAGAAATAAAAAGAGAAATGAAATGTATATGGAATATGGATATTAAAAATCTTCAGAGGTAATTTTGCTTTAAAGAAGAACTCCTAAATATGGATTTTATGTAGATAGGTCAACAGATGCAAATTATTTCAAGAAACACTTTTTTCATCTTTGGAAGCACTAGGAATGTAGGTAGGAACACTACTTACATTCTTCAAGCTTCAGAAATGTTGCTAAAAGGGAGAGGATATAGCTGCTGACCCAGTGTGTAATGCAGTAAGACTGGTTTTTCTATCAAAGCTGCATAGATTGCATAGATGCTTTACAGATCATTAGTAACAAAGGTTTAGTTGGTCAAAGCTTTCTGTCTATTTACGTTTGGTTTTTTTTTTTTTAATGTAAACAGTCAACTCTAAAGTTCAGTACATAGTCCAATGCAATTGTGAATTTATTTTGAAACCCTTTACAAATAACAATAAGTGATTAAGGCACCACATAAGAATACTGCAGAGTTTAAATATCACCATTCTCTAATCTATCATGCAGATCTCTAACAGAGTTAACAATGGTACAAAGCATAATTGTTGCAGCTTACACAGTATGAATACATTGCTATTTGTCTGGAAGGAGAAGAAGCTAAGGGGAGGAACTACAATATTCTATTATTGAATTATATATTTGAAATCCATGAAATTGCTGAAAAGCCTGTGAGAATTATTACTGAATTTTTTTATAGCCAAGATTAAAATTATGGCTGAGATGTTCTCAATTTAGATTTCAGATCTCTCAATGGAAGTGCAATAAAGTAATCTGAACAAAATATTAATTATTTCCATGAAAAATTGATATTTCGGGGTTTTTATTGATTTCATTACCACAATTCACTGAGAGGATTATCATATTAACAACTTTGAAGTAACATACTGAAGGTAGATATGGTCTTTATGATAGAACTGAAACTGGCAAAATGACCTCTTTCATAACAGTGAAAAAAATTGAATGAAACTCCTGATTCATTAAGTTGAACCTTTTGCTGTCACAAAAGAGAACACCTTATAGCTTCCTATCACCATCCCTGGATGTGTAGTCACCATCCCTGGATGTGTTTAAAAGAAGATTGGATGTGGCACTCGGTGCCATGGTTTAGTTGAGGTGTTAGGGTGTGGGTTGGACTCGATGATCTTAGAGGTCTCTTCCAACCTGGTGATTCTGTGATTCTGATTCTGTGATTCCATTATCAATTTAGATCTCCATCTAAAAGTAATGTTTTTATTTTACTTCACCTTAACAATTACAAGAGATTTTCATTTTAATTAGTATAAATTTTCCTATAATGGTTTAAGAGAAACAATTTTATTCATCCCCTGCTATATTTGAAATTATTCTTCTAAAGCAAATTGAAATGGACTTATATGAAATGTTCTGTTTCACAGAAAATGTTTTCAGACAACTGTATTTGTTTTCTTCCTAATTTCAAGTAATTGAATTTAGATCATTCATTTGATTCAGAATTGCAAGCAACACCCAAGATCAGGTTGTAAGTAGGCAATATTTAAGAAGTTGTATTTTCTAAAAAGCTTTTTTAACACCTTGTGAGAATGTCAGTGTTCATGACATCTCTGAATGAGATACTCTATTTTATTTTATTTTTCATGGTGCTGTTGTACTACAAAAATAAGGGGATCTCAAATCAAGATGTTGTAGGCCATTTGTTCTTGATAAAAAAGTCATTTAATTTAAGAACAGATATGCTACTGAACTGTATTCTTCAATAAGTGCTTGAAAAGGTAATCCAAACAAGAATTCCTGAGGCATTTAACTGTTAGGGATCATACAACAGAAGTATTTGATCATACATTTAAATGTAGAGTGTATTCCTGCAAATAAAGAATTATGCTTGTGAATTACTTTATACAGCTGATTAGTGTGGTGGCCAATTGGCCTGTGGCACAAGGGACAGAGAGAGCTCTTGGTAAGACAGTCTCTGGTGCCAGAGACTTATCGGTCATGATAAGGGAAAGAAGTCTCTCCCAGGATGCATTGTTCTGTTACGGTAATCCACCCCAGTTTGGCTTCTCCGGCTGGCTGTTGGCCTCTACCCCTCGTCACTCCCCCAGAGCTTCCCCATTGGTCCCTGTTCCCTAGTCCCGCCTTTTCCCCGGCCCCAGGAAAAACCCTGAGCTCGCCATTGTTCTTGTATTTGCCTCTACACCTTTTGACAGCGTAGCAGCAATAAATGCTCCTGCCAGAACGCACCCAAATGCCCTTTGTGACTCTTGCTACCAACTGTAATACCGAACCCACCCGTGCGTCTGCGGGTGCACACGTATGCCCCACAGAGCCGGACAGAGACAGCAATAGATGAGTCTCATTTAAGCCAACTGAGCTATTTAAGTGCAAAAGTGTTTGCAGGATCCTGAGCTGTCTCATTAATCCTGAATCAATATACTTCTACATATGCAACACATCGAAAAAACTATTTCATGTACTCATGACAACATTAAAAAGTATAAAAAAATAAGCCCTCTTTTTATCGCAATTGCATATTCAAGCAGCAATTTTTGGAATGTTCTCAGGACTGACCACTTAAACAATGAGATTTTTAAATGCTAGAGAAGAACCAGAAAGCTGACAGGTCAAAAAATATAAATTTTCCTTTGGAAATGTCTCACTGCTGACTCTTATTTTAACAATTTACAGTGAAAAAAGAATGATTGTAAGACAGATGGAAGTATCCCAGCAAATGAGTTGCCATCAATAGCAAATACCCACTGGCTTTGTACACAACTCACAGTGCAGTATCTGGGCTTGCCCTGGCCTGAGTTGGTTTTAGCTTTTTTGAGCAACAGGCTGGCAGCAAATGACCACTGACCCCCTTGTTGGAGGTGAAGCTCTCTGAATGACTGTGGCCAAGTCTGTGAAACCAATACAACCACCAGAGACTGGTGGTATTAAATCTATACCAACAAATGATTACAGTTTTCAGTAATACAGTATTTCTTTTAGGTTTATTTCAGTACTTCATTATGGAAATATCAGATGCCCTGTAAGTGTAGAAAAGAGGTGCCATTATATCTCATATCATAAAGACAGACTGTGTCAAGCAGTGTTCGTTCCCTCTTCCACAACATGAAATCAACTATGCCTTTGCCATGGTGACAATTGTTTGCCTACACTGTAAATATTCTAATGACATGAGAAGTTCTTCTAGCAGTGACTTCATGATCAAACAGTTAGTATCTGGTAAAAACACGACACAAAAAGATTCTGGAAGCTATGAAGGTTGGCTGTTATGCAAGCTTAGTGGTATTTTTAAGGCAAAAATAAGTTTTAGATTTGAAAAAAATTAGAAATTGTAGATGAGAGTTACGCTGTGTCCATAGTCCTATAACCTGTAACTAACTTATACTTTTGTAAATTTGTAGTACTTGAGTAGAATAAAAAGTAAAGAAAGAGGCAAGAATAGTGTTAAAAGGCAAAATAAGTGTACTAAAATATGACTTAATAGAATATGAATAAGGAAATTTTATAATGTGAAGTTCTTACAACTCTTATGAATATAGAATTAAAATTATTACCACAGTTTGATGGAAAATTGCACAGGTTTAATAACAATCCTGCAAGTGTGTTAGTTATAATCAGTTAAATTGTCATAGTTAAGAACAAGCAGCAGGTGTATAGATGGTACAGATCCTGAAATGCATAACTAGGACAGATGGGAATAAGATCAAATGATAAACAATATCTTTCAGCCTTAATTATAAATTTATTAATATTACTGAAATTAATTTTTACTTCTATTTTCCACTAAGAATGTAGACATCCATGGACCACAAGTCTTGATTGCATCTGTCACTGATTTGAACAGTGACTGTGAATGATTTGCATGGGTGCTGAATAAAGCAGTCTATGATAAATATTAAACAGATGATCTATATAAAAAAATACTATTTTATTTTACACTAATTTGGATTTCTCAAAAAGGGGAGGCTGCTTAACTGAAAGAGGAGGTACAAAATATCTAACACAGCAAATAATTTCGTATGGCAATTGCTGTCTTGGTCTTGTGATGGTAGTTTGACAAATATTGTTCTCGCTAATGCTGACTCTGCTAGTCTAAGGCAGTCCTATTATCATTACTGCTGAGGCTTTGTTCTCCATGGTCTTCATCTTCAGGACTACATG
The DNA here is from genome assembly GCF_017639235.1 of Corvus kubaryi. NCBI lineage: Eukaryota > Metazoa > Chordata > Aves > Passeriformes > Corvidae > Corvus > Corvus kubaryi. Next base: position 10,907,606 of record NW_024582073.1, read on the forward strand.
GTTTTTCAATTGATCAAATCTAAAAAAAAAGTATCTCAAATTGGTTGTGTGATGCTGTATAGAAAATTTTAATTCATTACAGTGCTACATAGTTAGGATTAAACTAGTGGAATCAGTATTTGTGGGAATTATAATATATTCTAACAAAAAAAAAAAGTACAGAAATATCTTTATATATTTTCTGCTTCCTAAGTAGTATCAAAAAGAAGAAATATTTGGTTTTCATTGCTGTCAAACCAAAAGAAGAGAAAAAATATGGGGAAGGCAAGTATTTTCTTTTAACTTTTCTTGATACAATATACATAAACATAGTCTGCATGTTATATTTGGAATTTTGTACTTTTTAAAAGGAAATAGAAAAGGGCAATATAACAGGTATTTTAAAAAACAATCCCTTCCTGGTTCATATGGAAGAAAACAGTGTACCCATACAACATAATTAGCTAATAATGAATGACTGAAGTTATGTTTTCAGTAGGTGTATTTGATGTACTACAAATAAAAATTATTTTGCTTTGTGCTAAGGCAAAATTAATTTCCTGTACATAAATACATTTTGATACTTTATTTATTTCCTCTGTTTCTTCTGTGTGTGTGTATGTGCACATGTGAATATCTAAGCGCTTTGCAAAAATTTGAGCATCATTACTCCACTATTACAAAAACCTGAGAGGAATTGAAATTGTTTACTAAAAACCATTACACAAGCTAGGGATAGCCTGTTATTATACTCCTGTATTGGAGACAATCCTGGACATCTGCTCTGCTGACTTGATAGAGTGGTTAGTAGTGTCTTCCTCTGTAAAATATAAAGGGTCCATGAAATGCATGGACTGTTTGATATAAAGCAATGTATTTTTCAAGTGTCTAGCTCATTCCTGAAATAGCAATGGAGTTTGGTTAAAAAAATTAAAATAAAATAAATATAATAATAACTATATTTAATGTCTACCGAGGTACAGTGTACAATTTATAAGACTTCCTTCTCTTATATAAAAACCATTCCAGTTAATGAACACTTGTTATCTTATGAAATAAATTCATGGGTCATGACAACCTGAGCTAAGCAGAAAAGCTCTTTAGTAGAAAGCTGAAGTGTGCCAATAAACTGAAACACAGACAACTGGCATAATTTAGAATCTTAGTGAATCAATTCATAAAAATAGTAGGTATTACTGCAAATTCAACTAATATCAATAAATCTTTACTAAAAAGGCTGTTTTATCTAAGGTAAATCATGTCTTTGTCCCCTTCCTTTTTATGTAGCCATAGGATTTGTCATCTGCAAGAAACTAAATGTCATTTTCAAATCTAGAAGTGTGAAGGTTATAAAGGGTAGATCAACCTGTCCATAAAACTGAGACATTTCTATCCACTCCTCTCTACAACCACTATCTTACCACCTTCTTCATTTAAAATGCGTTACCAGTGATATGCATGGAAATTTGCATCCATGGAAATCTGCCCTTACATTTGTGACAGCACAGTCACAGAAATATTAGATATGGGTCTATCCTTCTGTTAAATTTCTAAACTGCTGAAGACAGTGGAAATTTCTCTTCTTATCTTGAATAGGTGTGTAGCTAAAAGGCAAAACATCTGAGAAAAACAGCACAAACAGCACTAGCCTGTCACACTCCAACTCCATTTAAGAAAATAAGGGATTTGATGGGAGATATGTGATATAAGGATTTCTCAGAACCTGGAGAGATAGTTTTAAGTGCAAGTCTAAAGAAAGGAAACCAACACACCATGGTCCATTTGATTCCTTGAAGAATCTCAGAAATATTCAAGTTTCTGTGAATGATAAGAAGTGTTATTCAGCTTCCATTTTAATTTTCTTCAAATACCATAGAGAAAGACTTCTCAAGGACACATACATGAAGACTTCATGAGGACTCTGGCCTGCAAACCTCTCTGATGATGAAGGTAGATAGTTATTTTAAAATCACTTTGGTATTAAAAGTTTAGTTTATACCTTCTGTATTATCTTTCCCTTTTTAGGCCAGCTGCAAATGACAATGAGTAAACTGCATAGGATAATTAGTATTCATTAAAACTGAGTAAAATATTTAGTAAATATTTAGACAAAACTGACATTATTAATTAAATATCTAGATACTGGCTGCCATATGTTGTTTTGTGGCTCAAGATGGTGATCATGAATCTTTTTGATGGGAGACTATTATGATGAACTCCATTTCAAATAAGGTATTTTCTGAAAATTTAATCATCAGCTTTGGAAGTGAGTTAATGGGTACTTTTCCTTTCTATAGAGCATATTATATTTAAAATTTCCTTTGCAGATACAGAAGTGAGGAGTCTGATTAAATATGCATGCAACAGAAGCCAGAAATAAAGAATTCAAAGGACAACCATGGGGAGATTTGATTGGGCTGAGCACTTCACAGGCGTTTCTGGAGGGTACTGTAGGTACTCTTTCGGATTAGAAAACTTTGTGACTAGGATATAATGACTTTTTATTCCCCATGAAACTCTCTCTCTTTTTGTCTTAGTCACTTTTCTCTTATATGACTAATGATACCATTCAAATGAAAGCCATGAATCTTTCACTCAGTAAGTTACAAAAAGAACAGCATTTCAAGCTTTGAAATACTAACAGACTAAAGAAAAAGAAGGCATAAGAAAAAGAATGTGACCGCTTTTCTCTCTTCAGTGACCAAATAACCACCTCAAAGTTAGTTATTCTAGTTATCTCAAAGGCTTGCTTCAAAGAAGTCTTTTTGAAGCTTGAGAATTTTGTGACTGAGGACAGAATAGATATGTGCAGCCTATAGTCAGGATAAGCAAAGATAAGAAAATAGCTGTCTGGATAGAAGTCTTCTATCAAAAGTTTCTTATTTCAGAATCTTTTCTTTTTCAGGTAAGAATATAAATAATAGATTTGGAAACCTAGATGTTTAGCAAATGTTTTGTTTGGGAAGTGCATCCATCCACCACAGACCTAATAGAAATAGCAGCCTCATTCCAAAAACTTGTAGATCATATTAAGACAGGTCCAGTCTAGAATAATGTTTCATGCACTAGGCCTCCTTTTTCTCTATTTTTATTATATTTGTACCCACATTTCAGGGATCTAGTAATATTTATGTCTCAACTCCTTGAAATCATTGAATCTTGAGACATGAGTTTCTTACCCAGACACTTCAGAAAATGAATTTGAGAGATGCTGAAAGTCACAAAATCACAGAATCGTAGAATTGGTCAGGCTGGAAGGAATCACAAGAAGTAAGAAATGTGCTATGAATATGGATACATTTGTTCTGATGATCTGAGTAACATGGATTAATGCAGTTTCTCTTCCACATGGTGAAAACAACACTTCGATATCTCATATATAATCCATGTCAATTTTTACCATGTTAATTAGTGGTAGACACATTTGGTAGAGGTGAGCAGTACAGCAGTCTTATCTTTACTAGTTCCATCTTTAAGATGTAACCAAACATGTAAATAGAGGGTTCTAAGAATAAGAATGGATTCAGTTACATTCTGGGATGATAATATAAATAAATAAACTAATGATAAAATAAATAAACTAATAAGGTGGTGCTCAGTGCTTTAAATATTGTAATCAAATACTGATGTAGAAAAAAGAGTCATAGAATCATAGCACCATTTAGACATTCAAAGACCCACCTAGTCCCATCCACCCTGTTTTTGACATCGACATCATCCACTATATTAAGATTCTCAAAGCTCCACCCAACCTGATCTTGAACACTTCCAGGAATGTGGAATCCACAACTCCTCTGGGAAACCCGTTCCAGTGCCTCCCTACACTCATAAAGAATTTCTTTCTAACCTTCAGTCAAACCTACCATCTTTCGGTTTAAAACTGTTATTCCTTACACTGTCACTAGAGGCCTTGGTAAAAAGTCTCTCTCTACCTTTCTTATAAGCCCACTTCACATATTGAAAAGCTGGTTTATGTTCTCCAGAGGGCATTCTCTTCTCTAGGCTGAACAACTCCAACTGCTTCAGCCTTTCTCATAGGAAAATGAATATTTGTGGCCCTCTTCTGGACCCACTCCAGTAGGTTGACATCATTTTTACATTGGGGGGCCCAGAGCTGGATGCAGTACTCCACGTGGGATCTCATAAGAGCAGAGTAGAGGGGACAATCACCTCCATCAACCTGCCAGCCACAGAAGGGCAGTTATGAAAGTTTTTTTTTCCTCTTGTCTTGAAGTAAGAGCAAATGATTTTAACTTCCATGTTAAGGTCAAAAATCTTGATATAATTTTAGAAAGGAAAAATAAAAAATGTTTGTATGTTTAAGAATGGCATGCAGCCTGGACTTCACAGCATAGTCAGATGGAGATTTAATTTCTCTTCCCATGTTCAAAGAATGTCACAGTGTGAATGGAAATAGTTCCACACTGAGACTTTCAGTTGAAATCTGAAGTATATGAGAGTCTCCAACACTAAGAATTATGGGGTGAATGAACTATTGCTTTATCTTGATAACCTTAAAGTGCCAAATCTTTCACAGTCAATTTGTAAAAGTATCTTCATTAAATATTTGCAGCTTTTTCAAGCTAAACAGACCTAGAAATCATCAGCCTAGAGGCTTTCTTTGTGTCCTATTACTTCACCCACTGAATAATAAAGATTTTGTAAACCTTGAACGTATTTTTGCATTTCACCTGTAGAATGCAACATTGGTGACATTTTAAAGGTTTAATTAAAGAATATCTCTCACAGTAGAATTCCATAGGAAGTGCTGGGTGACAAAACGCTAGTGTTGTGAAATTAATTGGACCACTAATGGGTAGCTGAAACAAGTGGAAAGCTTGAACCCAATGAAACAACTCATTACTCTTCAAGCAGCTGTACTGTGCTTGGTGAATCACTTCTGAATTCACATGAAGTTATCTTAAAAGAAGAAAAATCCCCAAGGACCAAGGTATTTTTTAAGCAGGAAAAATTATTTTGCAGAACAGAATATATTGCATAGACATGTTAATCACTAGAAAACATTTTCTGAATTTATTCTTTAAAGCCCTTAAAATTTAGTTTTAAAAAGACATTGTTTTCCTATATTTAAAAAAAAAAAATACAAAGCCTTTCTTTTCTTCCTTTCTTTCTTCAAAAACTATATTCATTTTTAAGAAAGAAAATTTTTAAAAAGGAAGAAGGTGCAAATGTTTTCCTTTGGGCATATTGATAAGAACCTTAAAAGATTGTGTATTTTGATAGTGTGTTTTCTTTATGGATTACATTACTTGTACAGTATTTCCTGAAAAAAAAAGCCAAATAAGCTTATTGGCCAGTGTTTTAAAGCACAGAGATAATGGCATATTTAGAATATAAGCCTGTTTTTCTTAATTTTACTATTATTGTAAGTCATAACAAATTCACCAGTAAACAAATAGTAAATTAAGAAGAGGTAAAAGCTGATGAAGCTTTGTGGGGTTTCTTTTCTTTTCAAATTTTCTTTACATATCAGTTATGTTGCTAGCCCTTGACCTAAACCACATCACTTACACAGCTCAGTTCAAAATGACAGATAAAAGAGGAAAAAAGTTGCCAAGAACTCAGATGCTTTTCATGATGTGAGAAAAAAATATCTTGACATAGCTCAAACATTTAACAAACAACTCCCAGTAACTGTAATTGTAGTTATTATTGTGACCAATTGGTTACAATAACATCTTAAGATCCATCCAGGACTGTGTCACTGTTGCAATAATTAAGGTTTTTTTAAAAGTCTTTCAAGTTGAAACATCTTAACAGACTTGAATTTCTGAGACTGAAATTAAGATTTTAATCTATACTTTGAAATAACCACCAAAAACGGGAAGTACAAAATCTCTGTTTGATAATTCCCATTCAAAAAATGAACTCTCAATCTTGCTTAATTCAACTTCCTATTTTAAAGATATTGCATATATAAATGCAACAACAATCATAACAAATAAGGAATGGTAAAGAGGGAGAAGACACAAGGAATCACATCTGATGATGCCAGATTATCAGAAAGTTTTGAAAGTTACTAACCAGAAAAGAAAAGAAATCTATTATGAGTAACTATGCAGCCTTGTGAGAGCTTCTTGGACAAGCAGTTCCTCAAACACTAAGAGACCTGGAATTTATGTGTGGAAGGAGGATGAGGAGACATGGCAGATGAAAGGAAGGAGTCCATCTGTAGGATGGCACTAGTCACAGAGGAGTCTTTAAAACATGAGTGCTGTCACTCATGTTTTAAATCAGATGTGGATGCTTCTGAACTTAGCTGGCTCTGAATGGATGTTTGGGAGCACCAGAAAAGGGATAAGAGGAAATGTGTAGCTATTGAAGGGACAGCAAAACTGAAGCAATTGCAGAACCAGTCTGTAGTAGGGGTGCCATCACTCAAGCTGAATAAGAAGTATGAGTAAAACTGGAAGCTAATGAGAACAAGGATAATGCAAGGGAAGTGCACCATAAACTTGAAGGACCTCAACAGTGTTGACCTCAAGCTCACCTCAGGGTTGTAAGATTCATCAATATAACTCAAAATGAGGATTAAAGTACAGGACTAATGGCTCAGGAATTCTGTCTTAGTATGTTCTCTGAACAAACTTTAGATTATATTCTTGCAAGAAAGAATTTTAAATTTCACTAATTACTGATTGAATTAGAATTTATCATACAAGCAGAACAATTTATTGAAACTCTTTATACACTGTTTTCCTTCTGCCTTCCTCAGTAATATAGTTGTTGTGTCTTTACAGTAATCAGCATCTGATTGCTTAACAAATAATTACCAAACATACTGACTTAACAGTAATTTTATTTATTTAAAAGTCAATATTTGTTTCACTCCTCCTTTAGTCTGGATGTTAGCATCCATTATTCTGGACTTGTGCTTTTACACATGTGAGTATACACTGCAGAGTACCCCAGTCAATATTCTGTCAAAATATAGAATTCCACAGCCTTTGAATAGCATTGATCAGGGACAAAGTTTCTGGGGAGGACTGGGCTTGCCTTGGCCTGAGCTGGTTTTAGCTTGTTTGAACAGCAGGCTGGGGGCCAAATGCCCACTGTCCCACTTTTTTGAGGTGAAGGTCTCTGAATGACTGTGGCTGAGTCTGAGCAACTGTGGGAGTCACAGCACAGCCAGCCATTGCACCTTTCCCTCTGTTGAGGCTGGCTCTTCATCAGCTTCCAGACTTAAGCTGAGAGAAAACTGGTACCTTACATGAGAACTCCAGACAGGAGAGAGCGGGGAGCTCCCTCTGTGAACACTGACCTTCCTCACATTGCTGAGTCCTGAGTCTGCTGACAATTTGCTGAGTTCTGGTGCCCCATTTGCTTGGGCAGAGCCACCTCCACTGTTTCAGGTCTCTGAGGGCTTCTGGAACAGGTAGAGTAACTTGAGAAAAAAGGGGTAGTTGGACTAAGGATAACCATTTCCTCTAGTTTGATTAGATTATTCAGATCTTCAGTTTAGGGTGACAATAAATAATGTTTGACCTCACATTTCGGGACTAAACATGGGATATTTCAGGAAACTAGCTGAAAACTTCTGAAGGAAAAATGTGAATTCCTGTAGTCTTCAAATGGAAACTCATGTAGACAAAAGCATGAAGTGTTAATGAAAAAGACAGAAATATAATTGAAATACCTCTTTTCACTGTTTGAGGAGTGAGAAATAAAATGAGCTATAGCAAATGATGGAGATGATTTTCAATTCCTGATCCCTTCAGAACATTCACTATTTTTAGTTCAAATGGAAAGCTCAATTCTCACAAGCACTGCAAAAACAGAAGCAGAGTTGCATCTGACACAGAAAAAGAAGTAGCTTTCCATACATGGACACACAGACTGAAGCAGCGTGAGGGGAGCTGCAACACGACAGTGATGGGAACCAAATCAGTAAGGCAGAAGGTAAGTAGGGAAGCTGAGGGAGATTTTACCTAATTGTCAGGTAAAATGTCTCAGGTTTCTTCTGTCTTTGTTCCATTCACTTGATGTGCAGGCAAACACTTATTTTTAGACTTTAATATAGTAAGGAAACTTGTTCCTAACCATAAATTAAACTTCAAAGATGATGAGAAACTCACAGATCATAGAAGGAGAAAATTGATTGGCCAAAACTGACCTGGGACTAAACTGGTAAGACAAAACCAGAAGAAACTATCAGACTTTATAGACAGTTAAGTGGAATATTTGGGAGAAGGATGTGAAAGATAGGGCATGGTGGAATGCTGCCTTACTAGGAATTTATGGCTAATGCTGGATATAAAATCAGTAAAACAAATGCCAGTGGACAGAGAGGATCAGCTGTTTTGTTAGGATTGGGGGAAGGGAAATTGTAAGGTAAAACAAACCATGTAATTGAAGCTGCTCAGTGCTTCCTCTCAAGCAGTTCTTCTTCTGGTCATAGCAGCTTTGAGCAGGAAGATAAATGTTGGCCGATCTGATCATGGATGTGGCTAACTTTATTCTGTGACCAGGAGAGAGCTGAGATGTTTTTCCTGACACCAGTGAGAGATCATTCAACAGAGACAATTTGAGACCCTAACAGAATGCAGACAATTCCATCAAATAAAAATACATCTCTATCATGTGTAATGCAATGCTAATTGCCAAACACTTTTCATTTAATGGATCTATTATTTCTTTCAATCGCTAAATTAAATTTTTCCCTGTCTGTTGCAAGGAAAGTACTTTCTCTTATGTGTTTCTTCTGAATACAAGAGTTTGAACTGGGTCACAATGATAGTGGTGAATCAGTCAAACCATTGCAGAGCAGTACTAGCTGTCAATAGATAATTTCAATGTAGAATTCAACCTGATTTAGCAAAAGTGAATGAGAATGCCCCAAATTTTTTTCCTTCTGTATTTTTCTAATGAGGAGTTATTGAATTGCTTACAAAAGGGACCTGATTGATGTTTCATGTTTGAACTATTGACTTTTAAAATACATAATGACTGTAAGTTCACTATTGGCTTTTGAAACCAAGATAAGGAAAAGAATACAAGAAGAAATGGTTCACTATAATGGTTGTAGAGGGTTGACCCTGGCTGGAAGCCAGATGCCCACCAAAGCTGCTCTATCACTCCCCTCCTCAACTGGACAGGGGAGAGAAATATAAGGAGTGACAGGGCAGGGAGAGATCCTTTGTCACTTGCTGTCACAGGCGAAACAGTTGACTTGAGGAAAGTAATAGAATTTACTACCAATCAAATCAAAGAAATGTAATGAGAAAAAAACCCCAAACCTTAAAAGTGTCCCTCTACCCCCTCCTTCTTCATGGGTTCAGTACTACTCCTGATTTCTTGTCCTCTTTCCCCAGAACATGCAGGGGATTAGACTGCTTTCTATTCTTCATGCACTGTTTCTGCTGCTTCTTCCTTTTTATGGGGAGGACTCCTCACACTCTTCCCCTGCTCCAGTGAGGGGTTTCTCTTATGGGAGACGGTTCTTCAGGGAGTTCTCCAATGTGAGCCCTTTACATGGCTTACAGTTCTTCACAATGGGCCAATTCTCCACCATGGGCCCCTTCCACAGGCTTTCAGGGACTGGGGCATGGGCTGCCATGGGCTCACACATTCTGCCAGAAAACCTGCTCCGCCATGGGCTTTTCTCTCCATGGAGCCACAGCTCCTGTCAGGAGCCTGCTCCAGCATGGGCTTCCCATGGGGTGACAGACTCCTCTGGGCATCCACTCATTGCTCTGGTGTGGGATCCTCCATGGGCTGCAGGGGCACAGCTGCCTCACCATGGGCTGCAGGGAAATCTCATCTCCAGTGCCTGGACCAGCTCCTGCCCCTCCTTCTCCACTGGGTGTCTGCAGAGTTGTTCCTGTCACATATTCTCACTCCTCTGTGGTTGCAATTGTGCAGTAGCTTTTTGCCCTCCTTGTGATATCTATTATCCCAGAAGCACTATGACCATCGGTGGTGGACTTGGCTATGGCCAGTGGCAGGTCAGTCTTGGATCCAGCTGGCACTGGCTCTGTCAGACATGTGGGAAGCCTCTCACAGAAACCATCCCTTGTAGCTTCCACATTACCAAACCTTGTCACTCAAACACAATACAATGGACCACTCACACTATACTGAAAATATTGTCCATATGTGAAAGTGAATATTCTTTACTTCAGAGGTACAATGGCTATGTACACAATATTTAACTCTAAGCACTGGGACAAGTATGCATCCCACAGTTTTCCAAACCCTCTTGTGAGACTAGCAAAAAGAAACCTTGACAGAGCGATGTAAAGCTCTGAGAATAACTGAAAGAATAGTTGTGAGTATTCAGTCCTGAATAGGCATTGCTGAGAGACAAAGCTATCTATATTTACAAGTATTTCATTTCACCAAAAACATATTGTTGCTTAAGATGAACATGTAATCACAAACAGCAGTTACTTACATTTTAAAGCATATTTAAAACCAAAGAATACTAATTTTTTCTTGATCAATTAGGTTTTAGGGTTTGGGGTTTTTTTTTCCAAAAGATATAATCTTAATAAATACTATATATTATATATTATAAACATGTAGTATATAGGAAATATATAATATACAGAGAATTATATAAAATATTATTATATGTTATTATATATTTCAGGTATCACTAAGAGATATTATATATTGACTTAGCCACTGAAATTCAAAAACTACTTTGAAAAATACATTTGCATAGCAGCTGTGGTTTAACTAAAGTATTTTATAGTTGGATTGCAGTATAGCTACAACCTTTTAAGGAAAGTGTTGTTAATAGTGTTCAGGTATATTAAGTTAGCACATAAGTGCAGAACAAGTATCTACAGCCTGAAGTGGGAAATTACAATAATAAACAGGCATCTCTCTTTTTCAGTGATGACTCCAGTAGTAAGGCTGCTTTCAGAACTTAGTTAAAATCTCCAGAAATTTAATGTATTTTTTCTAGGTGTTTTGTTGTTATTTTGTTCAGATTGTTTGGTTTTTTCTATAACCTTCCCATGAATAAAAAGGATTTTGCATGGTTTAATAATTTTCAGGAACATAGCTCTAAGGGAAAATTTCTGTACTGTTCATAGTGACTGTCCATACATAAGAGAGTGTACAGATAAAGAGGATGACAAAAATAATTTTAGCATAGTTTTCAGAAACAAAACTGTGCTGGTTTTGGCTGGGGTAGCATTAATTTTCTTCACAGTGCCTGGTATAGGACTCTGTTTTGGATTTGTGCTGAACATAATGATGATAATAGAGATGTTTTTGTCCTTGCTGAGCAGAGCTTACACAGAGCCAAGGCCTTTTCTGCTTTTTGTACTGCCACACTGGTGAGAAGGCTGGGGGTGCACGGGAAGCTGGGAGGAGACACAGCCAGAACAGGTGACCCAAATTGACCAGAGGGATATTCCAGACCATGTGATGTCATGCTCCATGTATAAGGCAGGGGGGAAGAAGGAGGAAGGGGAGGACATTTGGAATGATGGAGTTTGTAGTGTCATCTTTTCTACTCTGGTCTGTCAGTGGAGCTCAGGAAGAAAGTCTTTTTCATCAGCATGTGCTCTTTATGTAAGAAACAGACTTCTGTCATGTGGTTGCAGCAACAAGACAGACTGCAAGGGAATTATACTCCTAGATGTTGTTTTGCAGATGCTTTGCAGAAATTGTGGCTTTCTACACCACAGTAAGAGTGATTTGCCTTAAGGTTTGAGGCTGCACCCTGCTTTTTTCCCGGCAGACTTTGCAAGCACATGTTATATCAGAACTTATATAAGATATTTTTTAAGTATCTCCTCTTAGAAACATCTCCTTCAAAATATAATGTTTCATAGTATATTTTTCTGCCTTCACTGTTAATCAGTATATTTGCAAGGGGATATTTCAGTGTCCTTTCTCTTTAGGATTTGTGTGTCCTCTTTGTGTGTTAAAAGTGAATATCCAGCATGAAATAATATATCCTTTTAATTTCAGACAAATGTTAACTGTTTTGGTCATTACTGCAACTGTATAGAACTGATCAATAATTTGATCTGGCTGACTGGCTGTCTATATCACCCATAAGCTATTACTTAGTGGCCTGAATAAAGCTGCTTCTTTGAATCATGGCCTTAGTCTTCTGTACCACAGAAATACCTTTTTTGTTAAAGGTGTGAAATATTTACTTGCCTACATCCTGTCCCCTGGTAATATTTAACTAGTATTGGACTCATTAATACTTAACTAATACTTAACTACTTCTAGTATGTTGTTAGACTTGTAGTTACTTACTGCCTGATCTCCTTCAACTCTGTTTTTCACCTGACCAGGCAAGTTACTTTTATAAATATGTGCCATGGCATTTGACAAACAGGATTTTTACCACAATAGATTAAATGTTATGTACTGAAAATTTATATGATTAGATATTCTGAAAAAGGAATGTGCTGACTGTTATGTATACATGTGTATATATACATATGTATATATATATGCAGAATATTCTTTACAGTCATGATAAAAACCCCAATGACGACCACCTGCAGATGTGACAATGTTCATTCCAACTGTAATTCTGTAATCTTGATAATATTAAAAAAACTTTAGTGCTCACTCATATGAATTGCAGCCTGGGAATTGATGCCCATGTCGTCTTGTTTTGCCAACTCTGCATGTGTTCCTTACACTTCTATCATCTATTACAGTAGACTAAAAGCTGAATAGAAAATGTTTCACAAGTAGCAACGAGCCTCACAATTATGTTATTCGTTAAAGTACTTGTAACACTAAAAAAGAGAAAAGTACCATGTTTAAGAGATAAATGAGTTTTTGAAAAGGTACGCTAGATATTTTATTTATACTTTTCTCTGCACAGTGCTGAATTCTGACCAACTAGAAAAATTCTTAAGTCCAGTGAGTAAAGGGGAAAACTTCAAAATTTACTTGCAAACTTTAAACCTCATATGTTTTGGTTTTTAAAATGATTTTAAATATCTTCTATTTTATTTCTTTATTATTAATTATTTTTGGCTGTAAAATTACTGAAAAATGGAAGAAATTAACAACTGAAGTTATTTATTTGGCTCTGTGTTCTGTTTGTTATGATCTATTTCCATAAGCAATACGAGTCTAATTCAGAATCTTTAGCAAATTGATGCCTGTTCTTTTCTTCCACGTGGTTTTACTTCGTGAGCTAAAGACACAGTAGTTACACGGCATATACTCACAAAAATAATCCAATTAATTGTTTATAGGCATTATTTTTCCAAATGGAAATTTCAATTATTGTAATATGCAACATTTACAGAGTAATTTTCCAGATACAAAAATGATACAATGTGTGATTCGGTGTGTCACTTCAGAGCAGGTCTTGGATTGAGATGAGCTTTAGAAATCAGTGGTGATTAAAAGTATAACTTCTGTCAGCCAACACCTGTGTTGGATTTTGAACTTATGTGACAGAGGATGAGGCAAAAATAAAGTAGTAATTTTTAGTGCTTTGAGGGTTAGGTGACATAGAAGAAAAGTACTTTTTCAGCATGTTAATTTTCTTTCAGTCCATTCTTGTTTCCATTACATTCCATTGAATATAGTGTTCAACTGCAGATCAGCATCACTTCTATGCTTCCAGCAATAATAATTTAAAACCTTACATCTTTGATATTGGTTCCCTGCTAAGCCTCTTCCCTTTCAATTATAATATTGACTTTTCTTTATAGTTTCTTGCAATACTTCTTGTTATGTTGTTGGTACCAATGTTCAGTCCTAAAAAGATAAAAGGAACACTGCAATGCACTTCCCAACCTTTATACAGGTAATTGTAAGCTTGTGAAAAGCAACATTTTTCTTTCTTTTTCTCTCAAAAATAACAAAAAGTCCTAACTCCTGATTTTACCAAGTGTATTGAAAAGGTGTATTTCTGTGTATTTGCTAAGTAGTCATGTTCTCCATAGGCCAGTTTTCTGCAAGATGCATCATAATACCTGTAGCTGGTGGAAGGTGGCCATGAGTGATGTGCACATGCTCCATAGGTCTTTCCAAATTATTGCAACTATGACTATTTTGATACTTTTTTCTCTGGGGAAAAAAAAAATCTTGTTGTTTCATAACACTTGAGATAAATTAGCTTGGTGATATGTTAATGTGTGTTTCTCTAGCACTTTCCCTGTCCTCCTTACTTCCCCAAAAGCAAATGCTAGCTCCTTGCTCTTGTGGACTAAAGTTTAATGGATGGCATGTCAAAATGAAAGTAGCAGGTGGCATACAATTAAGCATCTTCGCAATACTACTGAGAAACAGAAATGTGAAATAATTACACTAACACTAATATTTTATTTAATGTTTTCAGACATCATCAGGAATTCATTACCTATCAAGCAGACATAATTACAGGCACAACTGAATACCAACCAGAAAGAATATGGCCTTCAAGTTTCTCCTCAGTTTTGTTACACGTTTTGAAGATATCAAGGGATGCAGATTAATCTGCTTTTGCACAGAACTAGATGTTACGTCTGCATCAAGTCATTACGTTTCAAAGTGTATTCCAAAAGAAAAACTATTTTTTTCTTTCAGCTTCTCTCTTTGTCTTCTTATAGGTTTTGCTTCTGTTTTCTTGCTTCACCATCCACTTTTAAAGTATAATTTCTTTTTTTTTCCAGTGTGATTTCATTATTGACTACATTCACAAGCACATATGGACCAGTAAGTTTCTGGACTGGGATAAACTGTAACTTTTCAATTTGTCTTGCATACAGCAGGGCATACATAGCAGGGGAGTATGCTTCTCTCAACAGCACAGTGTGTCTCATGGCATGGCATCTCCACCACTGCAGGAAGAACACTAACTTCAGCCATGACTGGACTGGGGACTCCTCTTCCCTTTCTTCCCTCCTTTTTCAATCTTTTTTGAAGCAAGGGTGCAGAAGTGATATTTCTTTCTTTCTAGAAAAAATAAAGAATAATACTTGGATAAAATTATTTTACTTACCCTGTTTTTATGTCTAACACTTCACTGTCTGAACACTACAAACCTGTTATTCATCATGATTTGTTTTTTTCTGTACAGAGGATGCAGATAAGATATTGTTCAGTTAACATGATTGATTGTCTATCTTAACTTGTACAGCTATGAAGATCACAAAATGCTTCATATGCTAACCTATCAATAACTGACACAGGATAGAACTGATACTTTAGCATTTATGCTATATATATAGTACCTTTCGCATTTCTGATTTTATGTGTTTACATTAAGAACAGAACTTTTGGTGGGCTGATGACTTTATCATTTAAATAGTCCAAACTTTCAAAGGATCTCTAAAAATATTTCTGTTCTGTATTTTATGCATATTTAGTCTTTAAAACAAATAGGTTGATAAAACAGGGTGCACAGTGCTGCCATTTTAAAGGGGAGATGGAGGAGGCAGTGCAAGGGAGTGCAGCTGTAGCATGGCAATAGAAGAGGCAAAGGATGAGGTTGGATGGCACTGGGAATATAAACAGCAGTCAGTTAAAGATAAGAGATCTGGACAAAGTGATTTTAAGGGTAAAAAAATGAACAGAGAGCAAATATCTAACGTAAAATATATATGTTAAAAATAAATAAATAGTAACTTAAACTGTAATGTGGACTTGTACACTTATTAAAAAAAGCAAGGTGTAAAATTGTGTTAGAAAATACACACCAATAGTCCCAAGTGAATCCCAGACTAAGGAAAAGAAAATGCCACAATCAACACCACACTCATCCTGGTGAAGAATTTGGGATGCTGTCACTTTGATGTGATACCTCATTCTTTCTTCTTGAGGAGTACTGGTATTGTGTATCTGAACTCTAAGCGTAACACAAGAGAAAAACAATACAGTATGAAAATTTTGTGAAACAGTTATTAATTGTATTAATATTAATATTTCTTTTGCTTTGGATATTTTGGATTGTGAATGTCAGTATCACTGTATCAGACTAGCTGTTATGAATGCCGTGGTTTATTTAGATTTTTAAGATTGAAATTAGACTAAAGTTCCTGAATTCCTGTCAAAGATGTGTGTCCCTTTTTTCCCCACTACAAAACATGAAATGCAACACAGCCAGCAGTGTCTAGGATGAATGCAGCCTTCCAGAAGAGCTCATAGAGACTCTACCATTTCCTGCATCTCAGGAGTCACCTGACTAGGTCAGGAATCATGGCCTTATTGTGTCCTCAAGGCTGAGTAATGGGAACTTGTGAATTTCTTAATTGTGCAGGGTCTGCCATCTGTCATTTGTCAGGGAATGTGATTACAGCACATACGAGGTAGGTTCATAGACCATGTGTTCTACCCCATCCTAAATGATGAGTTGATGTAATCTGGGGCTTCGTTGGGTGGTTGGTTTGTTTCTTGTCATTTACAGTTGCTGGGAGTTTGGGGAGCAATGAGAGAGTATGTAAGCATGGAGACTAGCACCAGATTTTACACATCATAAGGGTATCTTTTTTGTGTCTAACAAGTTCTGTAAATGTAGCCTTGATTTTTCTGAGATCTGGATGACAGATTTTATCATGATAAATTGGAAAGACTGCAGGAAGATTGCCGTATCAGCTAGTACTCTGCCAAGACAAACATTATTTGTTTACTTTCTGTCTGACTGTTATTGCCTACCACACAGTCTGCCTTTTTATCACCTATTTAATGAACTGCAGAACTATCTTTCATTTGTGCTTGTTACTCATCTTGGCGCAAAGTTTCTCAACGGGTGTGTTAATAGAATTAATGCACAGCAGTAAAAAAGAGTAGAATCCTGAAACAGAATTAACAATCTAATTTACTTTTACCAAACAACATATGCCACTGAAACAGATTAGCATGACTGTGGCAGGTAAAACATTAATGAACTGCAGTGGACATGAATACCTGCTCTGGACACTGAAACCTGCACATGTGTGAATCACAAGAAGCAGGTTATACAATATCTGCCATTAAAATTTGAGCTAGATTATTTAGCATATGTTTTAAATAATTGACATGATTTCATATGCAGCATTCAAATAATTTTGAAATGCAGTTATTCCCATAAGACATATGCTTCTGTTTTACCACACACTTCTGGTTAGAAGTAAAGTCCATGAAGAAGCAGAATCTGACAGGCAAACACAGCTCTCTCTAATGCGTACATTTGACATGAAACATATGGTCTGCAGTCAAGCACAGAAAGCATCATATAAGGTGAAAGCCAGCACAGCAAATTACAAAAACAGAATAGCACATGAGAACTACTTTTCAGAACTATTTTTTGATAGCCATTTTATCTGTTTGTTTAATTTATTCAGAATATTCTTTATAGCTTTCATGCTGTGAGAATTGCTCTTCAGTAACAGTGTTTTAATATCCTTCTGGAAACTAAGCAGCAAAGAAGTAGCTGTACTCTTGTATCTCTGAGGTGAATATATGAAAGTCAACATTACTTAATGTATCTCTGTTCAGCAGAGACACAGTAAAAAGAAAGGGTGAGTTAAGTATTATTTCTTCAAAATCCACTTTTTTTTTTTAATCTTTTTTTTTTTGCTTGTTTTTTTAAGACTTTCTAGTGTGTACTAATTTAATTCACTATTACCATTGGAATGTCTCAAAGCAGGAGAAGAACATCAGCTAACAGCAGACTGGGGCCTCACTTTAATAGGTTCGGTCAGTCAGATGAAAACCTTCCATTATAAGCATCTCCTAGATCTGATCTGTTACATGAAAGATACTAAAGCTCTTGCATTTCTTTGTCTTAAAGCTCTTGCATTTCTTTTTCTGTGATAGAAAATGCATTATGTGTCTTCATGAACTATACACAAAAGGAGTTAGGTTCTGTTTGTAAAACAAGCATGCCTGCTGGGTTTAATCACCACAAGCAAAAATCACTTTAAATCTGCTACTAACAGCACTTTGGCATATTTTATTAGTGAGTGCATAAAAGCCTCTTTGATTTTTTAAAATACATTGGAGCTGTTTTCTTTATAAGTGGTGGTACAACAATATTCTAACTGACCTTCATCATTGCTATTGCTTTTACGCTCTGCAGATTCTCTTCTAATACTTAAAAAAAAAATAAACTCAGGCAAAGAACTGAGATGATTAGTCACTTGCCTTTCATCTTTGTCAAATGTGCTTTCAACAGGAGTATCTTATTATCTTCAGGTCAGATGTCTTTATGTCTTCAGTGTAAAACTTTTTGATGACCTTGGATTCTAGGCCAAAACAAAAAAAGAATCAACACTTTCTTGTTTCTATTTGAATACTAACAATTTCATATTCCCCTAATATGAAGGATGAAACCCTCTGCTGATTCAAAGACAACTGAGAGTAGAAAATGTGGAATTGTACCTGCCATCTTTTTATGTCACCTCCATATAAGAAGAAAAACTTCATGTAATGATATATTAAATATACTTTCCATTTAAATTTTGAATCCACTACAAACCAGTTTAAGTTATACCTCTAGAAATAACTAATTAACATCCTTACAATAATTTCAACCAAACAAAGGATAATTAGGTATTGAGTGTGGGATGTATCCTCTCAGTTCATCAGTCTGCAGAATGGCTTTACATCACAATTAAAAAGATCCAAGAGACATGCTGCAATACCAGTAGCACAATACAGTCATGTAGAGATGATCTATTACACAAGTTATGAATAGTGGCTGAGCTTGTCCTGATATAGAAAAAGTACTAAAACTAAGCTGTAAATAAATTTTACTTCATTTAGATTTACATATAATAGTATTTTTTTCCTCACAAGGGCATGCCTAAATACTTGTCACAGAATCATAGAATGGTTTGGGTTGGAAGGGATATGAATGGTCATCAACTTCCATTCCTTGTCATGAACAGGGACACCTTCCACTAAACCAGGTTCCTCAGGGCTCCATCCAACCTGGCTTTGATAGATTTCACTGCATGCTCTTTTGAGAAGAATCTCACTCAATATATTAGAATTAGCTTCCAGCTATTATTTTCATGCTGTGAATATTTTTGAGCTGAAACCTGGTAAAATGATCTATTCAGAGATAGTAAGTGAATAATAGTGGTTTTAATAGAGCTTCAGGGATATAAGTAAAAGGGTAATTACCTCATGTTAGGGTCTTCACAACTGTGTATATTAGTCTAATATATGTCATATCATTTAGATTCAGACAGCATTATTCCCTAAAACCCATCTACGAAAATTTATGCATATTGTATATAGCAGCTACTCTTAATTGTAAAGAACTGATCAATTGACTTCTGTTGCCTTATGTTAATTTTCAGTTCTCACAACATAGTCAATAAGATGCCAAAGAAATTCTCTTAAAAAACCCAAAACATCTGTCACTTGATGTATAGATTAATCATTCAAACAGCTGAAGTCTACAAACCTCATTTACTCCATTCAGTTACCTAATTATGGCAGTAATCCAGGAAAAATCTAAACACCTCCAGAACACAGAACCAATTACACTGGGTTTTACTAAAGGTCCACCACTGACCTAGACTGTAGCAAGCCACAGAGCAAAAACTTTTGCTGTCCATTATTCTCAAAAAAGTAGACTGTACAGAACAGTCTTAACTATCGTAGAACTTTGTGTTATCTTTTTGGTTTTTCTCACATTACCAAAAAGGTAACATCGATAGCTGACTGGCTTTTCCTATACTGCCTGACTGCAGTGGTGCATCTGGAAGACTGCAAGAGGAGTTAGTGATCCTCATACTTGATTTTTGCTCATACATGCAGGTGCATGGTGACCACTTACCAACGAGCTCCCACGGAAAATGGGGAGTGGGGAGCTGTGGTCAGTTTGTAACAGTCCATCCCTTCTGCTTACCTGTTCCATGTGCAATCCCTTCAATGGAATACAGATCTTCACAAACCACTCCAGTATGGGTCCTTCCCACAGTCTGTAGTTCTCCAAGAACTGCTCTAGCATGGGTCCTAGCAGAGGCTCTCCTGCAGCCCCCTCCCACTAAAACTTTTCCTTTTAAACCCAAGACATCCTTATTCTAAGTTTTCCTCTTATTCTTGAAGAACATATCTGAAAGCAAAAGCAGACATAAAATGCTATTAAAAGCTATTTTATTTATAGCACAGCAGCAATCCTCAGGCACTGATTTTTTTTATATATATAGTGCATTAGAGAGTAATTCAGATCCCTCTCCCTGAATTTATAAAAAGTCTGATAAACTGCGAAAATATGGCATGTAAACTCTATTTCATAGGCACAATTACAGAGCAATGATTCTTTATTTATATTCTCAATTAAATTATTTTCATTTGTGTTTGAGCATAAAGTTTTTACTTTACCTATCCCAACTGAATGCTAAAAAATCATGTGTTGAAAGTGTCTTTAGAGAAAAGGAGTAAGTTGCTACCTAAAATTAAAAACATTTTGCTTGAAACAGAAGCTTATTTAAACACACAGACTGCCACACATTGGATATAGGACTTGCCTATAGGCAAATCAAATAGAATTGCATGACAAGTAGTGGAAGGAACAAAAGCAACAAAAGCAATATGCTGGAAATAATTTCCTAATGGATCAGGTCAAGTTTTAGTTATAAAAGCACCAGAGGATTCAACTATCAGCTATATTCTTGGTTCTTAACTATGAATCTTATATGTTGCTAATACAGTATTAATAATCTATTTATTAAACAATGATTAAAAAAAAAAAGAAATCAGTAAAAATCTTTTTGTCAAAGAATTTATATAGTTGCAGTGATGTTACACACACTTCATAATGTGAAATTCAAGACAATCAATTATGATAAGGACCTTGATAAAATATTCAGATAAGCTGGAATCTGCAGCAGAAATTATACAAGTAGTACCACTGGCACATTTTTGGCAGACAACAAATACTGATATTACAGGAACCCAGAAGCTGAACCATTTCTTCCGAAAAGAACTATTCCCTAATACTGGCACACAGCATAGGCATATGAAGCAACTGTCTCGGGTTAGCTTACAGAGCATTCCAAAACAAAGCTTTCTTGAAATTACTAGCCCTTTTTAGCCAATACTTTGTCAGTAAAGGCAATATCCCCTAAAGACAGAATGTGGTGAAGAATCAGTAAGTGAGCAATTGTATTTTGTTGATCTTAAAGAAGAACTGAATCCTTTTTCTCCTTTCTAGGTATTGAAAAAGATGGAATTAACAGAGCTCATAAAATCCATGTATAATGAAGCCATCTGAAGATACAGCCACTCTTTCATGTATAATTTGACAAGTAAGTGAATTCAATTAGGATCAAAGATGCAACTAGCTGTCAATAAATTGTTAGTATTTATCAGCCTTGGCTTTATACTCTATTAATTAAAAAGCTAGAATAGATGCTTATTTAATATGCTGTTCTGAATATCCCCCATCTTTATGCTTCACTAGACAAATTCCAGTTTGTTTTTGAATTAAAAGTCTCTTTTAAAAATATGCAATCATAGCTAAAAGGCTCCTTTGCTAAAGATGAACTGGTTTTAAGGTGGTAAAATGGTCCAAGTTTGGTCTTACAGTAAACACATCTTTCAGCTGAACTTGCAGAATTTCCTAGACATTGGAATTTTTTGCACTTTTGACACAAATAAAAGAAAGTTAAGATTTATTGTAACTCTCCCTCCTGCTTAATATAACCTTCATCTACTAGCTCATTAAGAAAAAGAAATTAGTTCATTGAACCTCAACTTCCAAAAAGTTTCTATGGTTCTTTTATTTATACTAAATTGTTCTTGAACTGAGGACATCAGATACAGTGATGAGCTCCAGTGGCAGTGTCTCTTGAACGGAAAAAAAGAGACAACTTTTTCTTATACATTGCTCAACAAATATATTTCAGTGCAAGAATATATTTTAAATGTGGTTTTTTAATGTTTGATGTGTTTTTCTAGGTATTGCTATCAAATAGCAATGCATGGCTGTATCCTTTCATTAAGAAAAAAATTGCATGTTAAGTATTCTAAAATTTATTTAATATATATGTTGATTTTATGTCATGCATTGTTACAGTCTATATAAAATTTTCAACATGACCTTTGGCCACCAAGCCTATTGTATCATTAAAATACAAATCATGAAACAAAAATGCCCTAGAAAATATATTCTAAGTGGTTTTGTCAACAGGGAACTACCATTTAATACAATGCTTTTGAGAATAATATTGTGTCAACAAGCATAGTTTCAATGATATATATGTAAAATTTAAAGAAAAATAAAAATTTTACCTTGTGATTAAAACCCAAATGAAGTAGTTGATAACTGTAGCACAGAAAGTGATGCTGAGCACCTAGTAAGCTAATGAAGTGTGATTGATATTTCTTAATGAGAGGTTAACACAATGCAATTAATATGTCAGTGTAAAAGTAATTTCTAGGTGATTTGTCTTTGTGACTCCTGTAGTTTTACTTAGGCCTCAAAATTGTTTATCCTTTTTCCAGGTCTGCAAAATTGGTTAGATTGTTCAAAATTTATATATGCATGTAACTAGCCCTGACAGTTCGGTTAGTTTCAAAATGGCTTTCAATACAAAGAAAGGTTTTCCTTATGAATTGTCAAGAAATTCCAAGTGGATATTCTTAGGAAAAGTTTTGTTTCAAATATATTGGAGAACAAAGTCAACTATTTTTAAATCCAGTCTATATTTTTTTCTCTTAGATTTTAAAAAAAGTTTTACTTATTTGACATCTTAAGAGGAAAAGAATTCCAATCAGTTATTAATTTTCATTTAAAGTTGTTGGGGTTTTTTCCTGATATTAAAAAAATTGTATCTTTAGAGGAAATCAGACTTATTTTACAACCATTATTTTGGGGAGAATAACTATATTCAATAGCATTTTTGATACTGTATTTTAAATAACACCAAAATTGGATTTTTAATGAACAGATGTTAAGCATTCTTGACAATAGAGATGTGTCTTGCATGCTAAGCTTACAAACACAAAACGCCCCACCTGTTACTTTTGTAAAGCTATATCTGTATTCTTAATTGGAATATTCATCTCTTCTCTTTTTGTTCATGTCACTGATTTTATTATCTCATCTTTTACTTTCCTTCACAATTTTTCCCTGCAGAATAGAAACACAGTAATAGATCAGTTGTATCTGGGATGACTTGGCATGGGAAGCTTCATCCAATGTGATTATGGAAATACAGTTTTAAGATTTCAAGTGTTATCATAAGTGGTTCCTCCTGACAGTAAGATTTTAGGAGTCATGCAAGAAGATTATCTCCTTCATACTTTCTCAGCCTAGACATAAATTTTTGTTGCAGACACCATAAAGTAATAACATGAAAGAAATCTTGCCTGCTACTTCAAGGCATTAAACAATGCCTTCAAGAATAAGTTTAGATATTGTAAGTCCCAGCATCACCACAGTATGTCATGTTACATTCCCTTTTAACTGAAGGTGTTCTCACACACAGTACCACTTGTTCAGTCTCTTTCTCTCTTACATTTGTGTATGCATACATATGTGTCGATTTTTGTGTGCCTACACACACACACATAGATACAAACATGCAAGCAAAAAAAATCAAATTTCAGATTAAACATAAGACATTCAGGACCAATGCCACAGATCAAACTTATCCATCAATATTTCAGATAAGGTAAAATGTTTAATCCTGATAAAGTTTCTCCTGGTGATAGATTCTAGAGCAAGTTAAGAAAGGTGTCAAGGACAACATGAGAGCGTGGTATCATGCTGTTTGCCTTTGCTATTGTGAGACATGAAAACAAATCATTGCAAGTAACAGTGTTGGCTTTAATACACCTTCCATTGATATAAGTCATATCAATAAAAATATCCCCAAAATCTTCATCTATCTTTTATTGAGATAGTTGGTGAAGACATTCCAGGAGTCAAACTGGAAAAGCGGAAGTAGCACTGCTTTCTGCCTTGCTCTGCTTTCTTTTCATCTTGCCTTTCTGAGTGGGTAGAATTAACGACAGTATGAGCATGATGACTGAGGGAAGTTAAGTAGTTGAGAAGTAGAAATCACATGACACAAGAAATCTTAACACTCAGCACTAGTTGAAAAGAATAAAACACAGCTCATAATCCCTGGGTTTTTTTCAGCACAGTAGTGCTTCTATTTTGATATAGTTCTGGCTGTCAAAAAGTGATCTGACTGGGATCAAAACTCAAAAGCATGGTGTATCAGCACTATAGAGATCAGAGCCACAGTCAGTAGGATTTTTCTACTAGCTTTTAGAGATGGTAAAATGGAGAGAAGCAAAGGAGTGAAAGCTGATCTTTCTCATGCTGAAATCAATAAGAGATTTGTCACTGACTTCAAAAGAAGCAGCAGGGTAAAATACACAACCAAGGAGAGAACACTCAGAGGAGTATCTAGAAAGACGAGGAAAGGAAGGAACAAAGCAAGATATTTAGGGAGTGAGGAAAATTATTTGACAAAAGATAAAACTGCAACAGGTTAGAAAATAGGGAGAAAAAGTCATGAATCAGGAAAGCTTTCACAAATTCTAGAAGTACATCCTTATCATGTTTCAAATGCTATTTTGATCTCAGAAAATTAGTTTTTCATATCCCATCTTTATCTTAGAAGTGAGAGTGAACAGACAGTTCCTAAAGCCAATCAAACAAGTGACTTTATGTGTACACACACATGCATGCATATATATGAATTATATGAATATTTATGTACTTGCTCATGATTTCATTAGATTTAAATTCCAGAGAAGCAAAGACTGTCTGTATGCTGAGGTCAGGCTGCAACCATATCTAACACAAAGAGAACTTGTAGAAATTTTGAGAGACCTTGGGCTATTTCAAAAGTGCTCCCAGGCTGGAGGCTTTATGACAGGTCTGTATACTATTGTTCTTCCTTCAGTCACTCTGCCCTGTTTCCAAGCCTTACTTCCATGTCTTGAAGCATGAACTGCACTATGAAATAACAGGAAAAACAAGTAAAAAGGAAAATAGTGTCTGGATCTGTTTTGGAAAAACAATTTCATCCAGTTGAAGGCTTCGGTTAGGACTCCAATCTGAGTTTATTGTTCAGGTTGCTTTATACATTCAATGGAGAAGGAAAGTTTTCTCCAGAGACAGATTTGGTAACATCTATTTTATAATTGTGGCATTCTTTACTCTAGATTTTTTTCCCTCCTCATGGGAGGATTCTTGTTTCTCATTGACAATCTAGCAATCCTTAATGACTCATTTAGAATAAACCATTTGATTTTAAGGTTACAGTCAGATGACTGACTCTTTCATAATATTTATCAATGCTAATTGTATACTAAAATTATGTATAATTATAGAAAGCCCAGTTAAAGACTATATCACTACAAATAACACAATATTTGAAACTTGAGCAAATTCATTTATATTAATGATATATGTTTAAAAGTCCACTCATTTACTTCCTGCAACTGGGATGAACAAACATAATATAACAAAAAATATGCATATAAATGACATATTGAAGCATTTTTAAATTAAGAAATTATTTATCCTTAATAAATAGATTACATTAGTAAATAACGTAAGATTAATAAATGTTTCTGATTTGATAAGTCCTTGTGCATCACCTAAGTGACCTTAATGTTCAATAAGGACAGTACTCCATTAAAAAAATACCCATATGAATGTGTGGGTTTGTTTATGTGTGCATTCATTGTTTTATTTCCTTTATGCATTATTTATTATCTGAAAAGTAAGATAAGTTGGCTCTGAAGAAAGTCATCATAAAGTGTCAACACACCAGGTAACAAATCAATGGTTGTTTAAATGACTGTGCATTCTGGAGGAAAATATATTTCAGTTTGGGGCTGTAAATTCATTATGCCTCAGTGAATACTGAGTGAAAACCACTATCTCTGTCATTAATGCATTTATAAAAGGGTCTTGTCTTCAACACCAAAGAGTCAGTTTTCTTACTTGCTATTTTATGTTTTCTTTGATGTATTGTTTGACATTAAAAGCTAAAGCACCCAGCAGTTTTCAAAGACTTCTAATTGATTTTAAAATTTAGGTAATTTTTTAAACAGAAATTATCTTAACTACATTATTAGCTTTTAAGAATTATTGCAATACTTCTGTGACAAATTTAGATTCAATAAAAATTGTATTTAAGAAATTCTTCGAGCTTCATAGTTTCCAAAAATGGATTTTAATGATTTATTTTTTCCACAGTGTTGATCTACATCGAAATCTTCATGCCTTGCTGAGTTTTTGTGTTTCTTTTATTTTTATTCTCTAAATATTTCTTCATAAAGGAAAAAAAGGAGATGAGACAATTTAACTAATTTAAAGCACATAATACAAAAATAAGCAAACAAACCCAGGTCTGTATTCAGAAGACTTTAGGGTACCATAAACCTGTTTTATTGGTCCTTTCTAATGGTATGACAAAGAACTATCATGAGAGAAGTTTATCATCTACAGAAATTTTATTTCCAAATGTTATGTGTTAGCTGCATAGGAATACCAAAGTCATAATGAAATATGAAACATTGTAAAACTGCTAATATATATAAATTTCTGGCTTATTTTGTCCTACATCAGGGTGCTACCCTCCTTCATATTTTTCTGTGTATCTCCTTAATCAAAATGGGAACAAGTTTAACGTTTTTTAGGGGCAATATCAAGGTAAAGAAAGCTCTTAAGGGTGGAGATTGTCTCTTCTATAGAGGACATAGTGAAATAAATAGAGGAACTATGATTGTTCTGCTTCCCTAAGTTACTGTAGGGCAGGCACTAGTTCTCTTGAAGCAGGGTAGCTCCTTTCCAATTACTTTCCCACAGATTTTGTATGTTGGGGTACTCATCTGACACTCATTAGTACTACCTAAAATAATTTTGCTCACCTACCTATCCTGTTCACACATTGCTGAAACTTGTTTGTGGTCAAGAAGTTGAATGTAGGTACATTCTTCAGTGAATGATTAAGCAAACAAGTAACCCAGAGAACTTACTGCTCATGAAATTAATGAACTTACTTCATGTAACTTAATGAGAGTTACTTGTATTTTTCTTTTTCAGTTCAACTCATAATCCAAATCGTGATTGGCATGATCTTATGGTATTATTAGTTGGGTTTCTGGTTACTAGGTAAAGAACTAAAAGAAGTTTTTTATTACTCTAATTTTTAGACTGACTTTTTTAGACAGTGCGAATAAATTTTTTTGGGCAGGCAAAATTTTGAAAGAGAATTTGAGTTTTCCTGGGTATATATTTGAATTGAAATATATGTATTTATTTCAGGGGAGGAAACATTTATATAGTTTTTCCTTTCTAATTTACTATAAATACTTGTCCCCTCAGCTAAAAAAAATAATAATAGTACTACTAATAAAATTCTTTCACCTAAATGAGATTATTGTAGGGATGCTTTTAGCTATCCACTAGTGAATAGCAATGTTTAGAATGTTCTTATACTGCTCTTAGGTGGTCTCCATTTAATAACTCTAATTATAATATGTAATGGAGTATATCATTGTAGATGTGAATTTTGTGTTGACATAAAGCTTTTCTGCCCTATGCCTCTAGACATATTTAAGGGGTGTTTTTTCTGTTTGTTAGATATGATGTTGTCATAACTTTCCTGAAAAACTCTCAATCCCTGTTTGCTTGAATTTTGACATAGTTTTATTTCTTTCCTTTCTCTGTGAATAATGAAACAGAATTAAAATGCATTATTATTTGACAATCTTTGATCTGGAAGATGCAATGACTTTTAGATAGGTCAAAGAAAGGGAAGGCTATT
This sequence comes from Corvus kubaryi, assembly GCF_017639235.1. Classification (NCBI taxonomy): domain Eukaryota; kingdom Metazoa; phylum Chordata; class Aves; order Passeriformes; family Corvidae; genus Corvus; species Corvus kubaryi. The sequence goes on from NW_024582073.1 coordinate 10,935,262, forward strand.
TTCTTAGGCCAACGAAAAAAGAGAAAATTAATTTGCAGAGATTGACTTATTTTTCTTTTTCTGCAGACAATAATTTCTTATTAATTTTGAAGATATAAGTATTTCATACTTTTCTTATTAAAAAGCTCTTTTTACAATTTCAGCTGAGTCCCTGGAGAATTCATCTTCAGTAAGAATTTTTCAGGATAGAGGACAGTATTTCTTTAAATTTCTGCTCCTGACAGCTACAGATAATAATATCACTAGGTGAAGTGATGAGATCTTCTGCATTCAGAACACTTCCTGGTAAAGCCAGGTAAGACGTGGGAGGAAAATACATCGCTCTAAGTTAAAGGAAAAAGGACTGAAACTCAAGTGATGTCTGGTGCTGAACAGGTAGATTTTCATGATGACAGTTTCCAAGTAGGAAGAGTGTAAAAAATCAGGAAACCCAGGGTGAGGTGAAGGCCACTGAACCTAAAAGTTAAAAGCAAGTACAGGAGAGCAGGACTTGAGCTGGCTGTCAGAGTTCCTCTCTTATTTGAGGACTCTTTGGACAGATCAATCACATTTTAATATCTTTAAAACTAATATTCTGCTAACGTAAATAAAAACATGGGTAGCTACAAAAGGGATGAAAGTGCAGTGGTAACTTGGCTTTCCCACAGAACATAACAGGCATATTTTTGATGTTTGAATCACTGAAGAGGATTATGCCCTTTTTGCAGATTATGTGGTAGTAAAGAGTGCAGATATTCAGCCAGTTCATTCACTTACCCTTACCTCGTAGGAAACTGGAGAAAACCAAAATTTTCTTCGGCAGACCATCATAACCATAGCAGACAAAGAAAGAGAAAGCAGGGCTAAATGGAGCTGAAAATTGTTCTAAGCCTCTTAGTTAAACTACAGAATATGTTTGCATGCACATGGCTTGAACAATAGCTGCAACCCATCTGTAAAAGAGGTATTTTCATGAAGGACTGGTTAATTTACATGCAAGGGCTGTTCTCAGAGTACACAAACAATTGAAGAACTATGAGGGCAGCATATAAAGCCCAAACCAAACAAAATAATGTGATTTCTAAGGAAAAAAAAAAAAAAAGAAGGTGGAAATTGCAACCAGAATACAGACGCAAAGAAATCAAAATACAGAAGTGCAGAGAGAACGTGGGATTTCCAGACAAAATCCTGGTAACCATAGGGAGGTAGTAGGAACAAGACATAAGATAAAAATAAGAAGAAAATGAAAAATTCAGGGGAAAAAAGTATTCTTTTATACAGCTTCACTGGAGGAAAAGAATAATAAATTACTGATCTAGTGATGTCAGTAATATAACCAGTAATACTACAGCTTCCATTAATTTTACTCTGTTATATTGGATAAGAAAATATAGAGATAAAATTTGTAGCAAAAACAAAGTAATAGAAGGAGATGTATGTCCTTCACATATAGTACAGGTGGTATAAAAACATTCCCCATTTAGAATTTGACAGTGGTTGGCAGGATGCAATTCATGTTTAAAGGAGAACCATCAAGAAAATAGTAAACAAAACAAAACCTTCTGAACAGGACAGTCCAAGACTTGGATTGGATTTCGCTGTGATACAGGACTGTCCACAATGTGAAGGTAGGATGGAGTGTCTACTGATTTTACAGAACATAAGGATATTTTAGTGAGGTGATTATCCAGAAGACAAGCTACAGTTACAAACACATCTCTGCTTACAGTTGTGGACCAAATTCTATTAGCCCAGGTGGAAGACGGAGGAAGTAAGCCAGTAAAAAGATTGAACACATTAACACAGCCTCTGAAAGTAGCACGGAGTGAATGAAAAGACAAATTGTGATAAGAAAGCCTTCCAATAAAGGAAATACCTTATTTGGTCGGAAAACCACTTAACAGGACACTGAAGGAAGTCACAGTCTATTAGAACTGACTGAAGACATGCTGACCAGTTTATTCAGTGGAGGGTGTTCACCATGATGACAATAATGATTTTAGTTGTGTTTGGATAAATATCCTTTCCCTTCATAGTAGCAGTTTTCCGCATGAAAGAGACAACTGGAACCTGAGTGAAAAGATAAAACTATTGAACTATTGAATTTCCATTGTTCTTTACAATGTGTGCTTTCAATTAAACTTTTTTTTGTTTGGTTTTACAAATAATTCAAACATGCTCTCTTCTAAGAGAAATCAGTAATTTTCACTTGAAATAAAGACTCATTTTACAAAAAAATTAATAGTGCCACTTGTTATAATTACCTGGCACATCTAATTACAAGCCTACTTTCTAGAAAATAGTCAATGTTCTCCTGGCAAATACAGTCTATGTGCTAGAGTATTTCCCTGTGGTTGGGAAGCAGGAGTATACACACTTCGGAAAACAGAGAACACGACAAAGTATGAATCCATGTTAGAAGCTGACTACCATCCTGGGAAACTGTCTGCTAAACGTTTCAACATAGTGATAAATATGAAAATTAAACTGATGTCATACATAAATGCATGTAAAGTGATATGTTTCAATCCAATTCAGATATGAGTTCATAGCTGAAAATGAAAGGATATAGTGTTAATTGGATGATGTAAAGGGATACTTACCACTAAATCTGCAACTTCAGATTCTTGATGCCATGAATTAGTTTCCAAGATAAATATTCAAAATTTCAAATTAGTTTATCACCCTTTGCAGTATTTTATAGTACACTACATGCTATATTAATAAATAATAATATTATTAAGAACAACTGCATCTAATAAATCTATATATTAAATATATATGTATATAATACAGCATACTTAGTATTATGTGTTGCAGTGGGGTCTCCTGCAACATCCATAGACAGCGAGGCCCGTGGAAAGAAATAGGGACCAATTCTTGACAGAAGTTTCAGAGATCTTTATTCTCCAGCCACATGGCTGGGGGACTGCCGAAGAACTGAGCAATCACGGTACAACCAGGGTCCTCCCCGGGCAGGGGAACACAAAATAACCACTGGGGAACAGGATTAGGGTACATGTGACCAGGGAGCAGGTAGACCCCAGGATTAGGGTACATGTGACCAGGGAGGGAGCAGGCCTCCATCCCAGGACCCCATGGCAGGGGGGAAGAACCCCAACATTATAGATGTTCATTAACAGCTGTCAGTCATTCAAATGCAGTGAACTTTCCATGCAGAGATAACTTTTGCAGAGGAGTCCATGAAGAAATTGATTCTCCATTCATGTTTTGATTGATACTGTGCAATAAAGGAGGCCTAGGATCATACACAAGGGAAAATGATGCTTTAGGTGAAAATCCACAGATCTCTATTAAAAGGGTATATTCAATTTGTATCACTGTATGGCATCTGGGTGGAATGGAATTAACTTTCTCCTTAGCAGCCTGTATAGTGCTGTTCTTCAGATTTATGATTAAAAGACTTCCGATAACACACCAGTGTTTTGGCTATGACTGACAGTTCTTGCAAGCGTAAAGGGTTTCTCTTTTTTCTGCTCTGCCCCCACAACAAGTGTGCTGGAGGGGGACAAGAAGTTGGGAAGGGACAAAACTGGGACAGCTGACCAAAACTATCTAAAAAAAGAGAAAGGAAGGATATTCATGGTTACAGCATTTTTTTCCTAAGGAATCATTACATGGGGTGAGGCCCCTGCTTCCCAGAAAGCAACAGAACATCTACCTGAAAATGGAAAGCAGTGAATGTATTCCTTATTTTGCTTTTCTTATGCACAGATCTTTTGATTTGCTTATTAAACTTCCTTTATCTTGATCCACATCTACTCACCTTCATTCTACTTTCTTCTCATCCCATGGGAAAGGAGAGTGAGCAAAGATCTCTGTGAATGCTTGGCTGCTGGTCAGGTACAGCCTAAAGAAATCACCCATTCTACACACTAAGCAAAAGAAGATTGATACTGATGCTTGTGTAACATGAAAAAAAATCTTTACAGTCAATACATGTATTGAAAAATATGTCTGAAATGAGGACTGAATCAGAGATTTACAGTCTAACAATGGAGTGCCTTCCCTTCACACACACAGTTTCCAAACCCAAAAGGCTTAAAAATAGCAGTTGATCAAGTCAGTGCAAAGCCTACTGTTTGCCAAATGAATGATACAAAAACTGCAATGATTAGATCATTTTGTGAATATTTTGAATAATGTGGATAATAAGAGCGTCATTGATATAGTAATTCAGGCAAGCTTTTTGTAGAGACAGTAGTAAATGTTAAACAAAACTGAGTGTCAGCATAACTAAAATAAATAAATACCCATTTTCTAAATTTTCAGTGATCATTAGAGCACTAGCTTAAGTGTTCAAAGAATGAATGCTGAGTGCTGAAAAGAGAGACACATGAAAAGAAGATAAGCAGAAAAAAATCTCAGGATTTACAGACTTATTACAGGCAAAGAATATGTCAATTTCCTTAGGAAAAAAAGAACATAGTAAAGACACAGAGTTTTCAGAAGTAGCAGGGGAAATAAATTCTTCATCAGTTAAAAAAATGTGTATCACTTGGCTGTGTTATAATGAAAGGGAGAAAAACCAAACTAGTAGAACGTGAAAAAAAGGAGCATAGAAAAACCTTGAAGGCCCCAGCTGCACATTCTTAGGAAATTGCTCTCTCTCAAAGTAGACGCTAAAGCAGGAACTTGCTAAAGTATATGAAACTGCAGTACTCAAGGCAGGAAGGAAGATACTGTGAGTTAAGTTGAAAAATAGTCTCTGGTTCATTCCAACAGGCAATAGAAAATAGAAAGGGAACACTCTCCAAATTAAATAAGTAAACTAGAAAATATGACATTTCCATAGGGACAGAAGTCTAAACATTTTTGCTGTTCTTTTTGGATAAGTAAGAATCTGTAGAGGTACTAGAAGATGAGATCCATAGCTTGAACAGTTTTTAAAGAAATCTTAACCACAACAACACAGCTGAGTGTATTGGCCCTGCCTTTGCCTATACTAAACTTCCAGAATCCTAGTCAGTGCTGGCTTCAAGCCATAGTAATTACATCAGTATAGAATTATGTCTGACTGAATTAATGTTTATTGTTTTCACTAAACATTTTACAACCAGCTAATTTACTGGGCATAAATCTAAGTAGTTTCAGGGAATTACAGGTTTTGATATATAACCATTATCATCTGGCATATTAGTGGAATGTAGTTCAAAATGTTTAAAATACGTTGTTATGTTAAACTGTTAAAGGAGGAGAAGCACTTTTAAGTCATCCAGTTTGAATTGATTTTTCCTTTATTATGCAGGGACATTTAATATGTAATCCTGATCACATAAAGGCAAATGAAAGGTTAACCTTGATTCTGGAAATTGCTGGGACAGAAGCTTTGCAAAGAGTATGATGTAGATTTCATGGTGTCTTTTTTTTTTGTACAGGCTTGTATATAAAGATTACTAGTCTCAGATCTTAAATATTTTGGTGGTCTGAGAGAAGGCAGTTGTATAAAATATTATTATCTTTCCTACATTAAAATTCTCACCTGCTGGTTTAAGTTTTGTCCTGGAGTATAACCATATAAAGCTCATGGACAATTCAAAGCACATGTCATTTACAATTACATTTTATGATACAGGAATGAAATAATATAAGGTTGCACTACTTAAGCAATGTTAATTGTAGCTCCTAATAAATTTAAGAAGATATTTTTATCCAGAAAAACACAGAACTATAAGGAATGGAGAAGTATTTCTTTCTTAATGAATAGCAGAAAAATGACAATATGTATGATGGTGAAAGAAAAATAATAGCAATCATGTTCTATCATGCTAATAAGAATGCTTATTAGCACTTTTCATTCATTGCAGATTGCTATTTCTCTTGAGAAAAAATGGAAAGAGTATATACTAAGTGTTCATATTTCAAGAACTGATAAATAGAAAGACATGAATTCCCTGAACACCAAGTTGTTGGAGACTGAAAGGATAGTCTGAGTATCCGCTGCTAAATTTTCACTCATGTTTTCATATGCTTTTTTCAGCATCTTAAAATACTGGTCCAAATACTTTTGTATAACTCTTCCAGGATTTTTAACATTTTCCTGAAGCATACTTGAAAAAATAGGGTCAAAGTCACAGAACTATGATTTATAATTTAGGTTAGATGTTAGTATAGAACTCCAAAGTTCTCTTGTGTTTTCTAAATTAATAACTGTGAGGAAAAAAACCCCATGACAACAACAAAATATGTAATTTGCCAAAGGTCACTACCAAAGCTAGGAGCATAACATAATTTTCACAGAGTGCAAAGTAATCTTTAGTAATATCAACATAGTTCCCTCTACTGCATGGTAATACTAACAAGTTTCATGTACTACATTAATACATAGAAAACCCAAGTTGTAATAATATTTGCATGTACAAAACTTCTTAAGTAATACATGAGAGTCCATCTAATTAGACACTAAATTACCATGAGAAGCTTCCAGTAATTATCAGTTTTGCTGTTTCTGGGGAAAACTCTCATCTGATTCTCATCTGGTGTTATAAACTTGATTGCACTTTCTTCACTAGAATGAATACTAATAGATACCAGAGATATCCTCAGGTCTCAGGTTATGAAAATATTTAAGTACATCCTTAATTTTAAGCAAATGAATAACCCTTTTGACTTTGCTGTATCGTGTCTCTACAGGACTTGAGATTGCTGCCATGATGGCTATTAATGTCGTCTTGCACTCTGCAATCAGAAAATGTGGACTTTGTCACTAATGTTAGGAGATATAAGTGACTAGATGTCGCTGTTGTCCCCAGGGTTGGCAATAGCTAGTCCAACTTGGCGCTTGTTAGAAAGCATCCTGAGGGATATGGATCAGGCAAAGAACAAATGCACCACCACAACATTGCACCCATTTTTAAAACAGGTCGAAAGGAGGAACTTCTGACCTGTCAGCCTCACCTTTGTGCCTGGGAAGATCACGGAAGGGTATGCTAAGGCACAGTGGAGGACAGGGAGGTGGTTCAGCACAGCCCCACCAAGGTCCAATTTTGCCTGAACAACCTATTCACTTTCTGTGATGGAGTGACTAAATCAGTGGGCAAGGGAAAAGCTACAGATGTCATGTGTCTGGACTTCTGTAAGGCCTTCATGGTGCCCCACAATATCTTTCTAAATTGGACAGGGATGAATTTGATGGGTGGACTTTTCAGTGGATGAGGAATTGGTTGTGTGGTCACATTCAAAGTGTAGTGGTCAATGGCTCAGAGTCCTGATGGACATCAGTGAAAAAAGGTGCCCCTCAGAGGTCCATGTTGGGACCTGTACTGTTCATTAACTTCATCAACATCATAGTGTGATCAAGTGTATACTCAGCAAGTTTGTGGATGACACCAAATTCTGCCCCTCTACTCTCCCTTGGTAAAACCCCACCTGGAGTCCTCAGCACAGAAAAGATGGACCTGTTGGAGCAGGCTCAGAGGAGGACCACAAAAATAATCAGAGAAATGGAACACCTTTCTACAAGGAAAGGCTAAGAGAATTGGGATTGTTCAGCTCAGAGAAGACATAGGAGTGACCTAATTGTGGCCAATACATTAATAGGGCTTATAAGAAAGGTGGGTACAAACTTTTTAGTAGGAACTGAAGTGAGAGGAAAAGGAGGAATGCCCTTCAACTAAAAGATAAGAGATTTAGACTAGATAGACATTTTGCAATGAGGGTGGTGAAACAGGTTGCCCAGAGAGGTGGTGGATGCCCCGTCTCTGGAAGCATTTGTGGTCACGTTGGATGGGGCTCTGAGCAACCTGATCTAGTTGCAGGATGTCACTGCTCACTGCAGGAGTTGGACTAGATGATCTTTAAGGGTACCTTGAACACAAACTATTCTATGAGTCTATGTTTCTATGAATTATTGTCCTAATGCTACTTAGTTTATACTGTATACTCTAAAATGCTTACAGTCAAGATTTACTCCAGTGCAATATGATAATTATGAGTCAAAAATGTTAGAATCCACACAGAAAAAGTAAAGGCTATGTTAATAGTGATGGAGAACATGGTATCAGTAACTAAGGAGATAATAAAGAGTGATAGTGCAGCACTCAGACTAAGAAAGAGATGAGTAACAAACAAAATATTTGTAAAACAGTGCAAGAGCTCAAGCAAGGAAACGGAAGAATCTGAACTACAGGTTCAGATATAAATCTGCGTATTACCAAGCATCAGAAATCTACAGATGAAAAATGGACTGGAAAACACAAATGAACAAGCATTAGAAAATACAAATTGTTCAGGTAAGCTTCAGATTGTATTGTTATAAAAATGCATGTCAATAATATGCATGTGAAGTATGAGAACTTAATTGTGGAGGTAAGCCATCATCTGAATTGGTTTGCTGAAGCCATTATCCAATGCAGCCTTAAAAAAAAGAAAAACAAATGCACAGCCCCTACACTTATCTACTAGAAAAATGATACTAAGCAGAGAGCGTACAGGGAAGTGGAAAAGTCATTGTTAAAACTTTCAACAATTTCTTCAGGTTTGTGAATCAATTTAGTTCTAAGATTACACATGATAATTGATGCAGACTGAATTTTTACAAATTATCAAATACATTCAAAGCAGAAGCCCTAAGTGTAAATTTAGTGACAGTCTTAGAATCATGAGTAATTTTAGTCTTGTATGTGCTCAGTTATCACTATATACCTTAGGAGTTTGATGTTACAGTGACATAATTTAAACTACAAGTGGTAAAAATGCCAGAAACAAAGCACAAATGTTAAAACATGATGCCTTGAGAGCACTTACTTGAAACATTGAATACATCAATATGTGAAATATTTTCCCCTATGGCATGCAATTATAAGAATCAGCTTGCACATTACTTTTACTACAGATTGAAGGTTTTCACAGTGGTAAATGTCATCAGTCATGTCAACTAGCCATAATTTGTGCATGTAATTATTTTCACAGAAAAATTAAAAAATTTTCACAGTCATTACTGAAAATGTTACAGGATTAATGTCTATCTCTGCTAGAATATGTGGAAAGACAGTTGTGACATAATGGCTTAGCTTACATTAATAGATTGAATTTCATCAATAAAATGAAAATCTAGTATGCACATGACCTAAATCTTTGCAAATATGGCATGTTTCAGGACTAATACTATACCTGCTAAATTCTAAGTGAAAGAACCTTACCTTAAAAAGGTGGAAGTACTGCATTTTTTATTAATATGTTTTTAGTCAGGAGCTATTAACTGTTGGTATAAAAGTATATTTATCAACAGAAATTTATCAGAAAATGTTAAAGCAAATTCCCTTTTTCCATCTGCCAGACTTACATTTTTTAAGAAAAAGCTTTTTCAAAATGAACTTAAAATAAACTCATAAATGAAAACTCTTTTTTTTTTTTTTTAGGGTAATGCATAAGCTGTTTCTTATCTGTACTGCTTAGCTAAAGAAAAGAAGTTTGGATTGATTCCTTAGTTTTCATTAATTTTCTTCAATATAAATTCCCATGAAAGAGAAATTTGAAGATTAATGCAAGAACTTAGAAACTAGAAGTACATAAAGGGTTCCCATTTCCCATTAACAGCAGGTTGCTTCTGTATCCATGCACGTGTAAGAATAAGCAGTATTGTTTTCTAAATCAGCAGGTCTTAGAAATATAATTTGAGAAAATAAATAAATAATGCTTCCTCAAGCCAGAATATATATTGTTCACTATTCTTAGAAATTCACCAAGCATCTGTGGTTTAATTTTTAGTTGACCTCAATACATTATGGATGACAATGCTAGATAAATATTTTTGTTAAGAAATCCATAAGAAAATGCCTTGGGATTTAGCTGCATCTCTTACAAATCTCTTCATGGGTTGTTGGGTTGTTTATCTGTTTATCTGTTGGTTTTTAATCTGCTTTTATTACATATTTATGCATATTTTAAAAGCAGAAACTAATACAAATAGGAAATTAAATATATAAGATGCTATCTTTGCTTTTTCCTAGAGCTCTTAGATAATGTGTAGAGTCTGTTCCATTTTCTATCAACCACTCAGGTTTTTTTTAATGAAAAATTAATCCTGGTGAAATGTTAAGGAACTCACTTTGTTCTTCCTGCTGCCATAATCCTTTCAAGAATATTGGGATAGATGAAATCTCTTATCATGAGACTTCATTGATAAAAGCTGTGTTTTGCTCACCACAAGGTAGTTCAGTCAATCATTTATAACCTTTGCTCACATACTTCCACCTGTCTCATGCCACTACAGAAGTTTATCTTGATTATTAGACAGAAAGAAGTCTCGAAGGAAATAATGAACTCTTGTTTTGTCTTTAGATTTTTCTAAACTTTACTATATGCAGACTGTGTTTTGCAGTGAGATTGGAGTCTGGGAGGTTTTGGGGTTTTTTTTTACTGAGTGCACAATTCTTGCATAATTTTTACCTGTACTTCTTGTGGACTTCATAGACTTATCCCTAGAGGCATTTATCCTGATACAATTTCATAAGATTCCTGGCAGCCCATTCCTCCAGCCTGCTGAGGTCCATCTGGATAGCAGTGATTATCCCAATCATATTGACTCATTACTCTGTTTGGAGTTATCTGCAAACCTGATAATCAAGCACTCCATCACCTCCTTCGGATCATTAGAGAATATGCAGGTCCCAGTATAGACCCTCTAGAGTACTTGCCTTGCTACTTGTCCTGAGATAGATCATGACATTTTAATCACTACATTTTGTGGCCAATCTTCCAACCTGTTCTGAACACCACCTAGTCATCCTCCAATCTAGACCATAAAAGTCTAATTTGTATACAAGAGCAGCCAAGGTGACTGTTAAGACTGTTACATTAACAAGATGGGATGAAATGTTTTGAATCAGTGACTACATTTCTGTTGTGGACAGACCTTTGCTGGACACCAGGTGCCTGCCAAATTGCTCTACCACTCCCCTTCCAAGCTGAACAGGGGGAAGAACATAAAATGGAAAACAACTCATAGGTTAAAATAAAACAGTTTACTAGAGCAAAAGTTCGTGCATGCATAAGCTAATAGAAAAAAAAGTTTATTCTCTACTTCCCATCATCGAGTGATGTTCAGCCACTTCCTGAGAAGCAGGGCTTCAGCAAATATAGTGGCTGGCCCAGAAGGCAAACACTGCAAATAACAACCATCCACCCCCACCCAATTCCACCTCCTTCCCTTAGCTTTTATATCTGAGCTGATGTCATATGATATGGACTATCCCTTTGGTTAATTTAGGTCAGCTGGCCTGGTTGTGTCCCCTCCCAGGATCTTGCCCATTCCCAGCCCCTTGATGAAGGGGCAATATTGAGAGACAGTGCTGATGCTGTGCCAGCCCTGCCCAGCTGTACCCAAAACACTGGTGTGGTATCAACACCTTTCCAGCCACCAATGCACGACACAGCACTGTGAGGGCTGCTGTGAGAAAATGAACTCCAGCTCAGCCAGACTCAATACAACTTCAAATGAGGTTCTCTCAGATTTTTTGTTTGGTTAGAGAAGAAGGAAGAATATAAAACTGGTAAATTGATGTCATCCAATTACAAAGTATGTACAGTTAATAGTGCTCTAAAATCATTGTCTCCTTAAAAACGTTACACTGACTTCCCCAATATTAAAGTTAAGGTGCATCTATAAATTCAAAATTCTGGTTTTGGTACGATTTGTCTTTATACATACAGTTAAAATAGGACTATTTCTTACACTGGATTATTCATACCCCAAGAGTCTTCAAGATACTGAACACTCTGGCCTTCATCCAACAAAGCACTTAATCACATAATTTTCTATTCATTTCAGTCTTACGTTTTAGAGGCTTGAATTTAAGCTTTAGTGCTTGTTTGGACTTGGGTCGAACTGTTCAACAGCAAGCAGGAATGATCCTGCATTAAGTTATTAAGGAGAAAAAAACATGGGGTGATATTTGGACATAAATTATAAAGTTAAAAAAAAGCTCTTTTCTGTAGGAGACATAAAACGGGCAGATCGGTAAAGAAAATGCATTTCAATTGGTTCAAAGAAAAACATTATGTATAAATAATTAACCTCTTGCTACTTGTAAAGATTGTATCTAAAGAAGAAATACTATCTCATAGGTTTTAATTTTTCCAATTTCCTTGCTATTATTATATTAGCTCTTTCTTTCCCCAAGGAAGTTTTGTATCTCACTTTAAAAGATATAAGAATATGTGATAATGAAAATTCTGTTGCAGTTGGGCACCGTTAAGTACAAGCTCATACAATTTAAAATTGAAAACTTTGAAGAACTCAAGTACAAAATTGCTATTTCTCTGACACATAAATACATTTTACTTAATATAATGTCGAAACACAAGTTTTCACCATTAACATGCAAAGTATATATATATATGGTTGTATAGCCTTCACTGAGACATAACACATGAAGAAAGAAGACAAAACCATATGATTGCACCTACAAACACCAAATTCACAAATTTCTTTGTATTTGTGAAATACAAATACACCAATTGTCTTCACTTAGAATCACAGAAAGACTAGTGTGGGAGAAGACAGATCACCAACTCCAAACGTCAACCTTGCACCACCACCATGTTCTCAAGCCACATCCAAAAGTTTTTGAGCACTTCCATAGATGAAGACTCTACCACTTCTCTGGAAAGCCTGTTCCAATGCTTGACAACAATTTATGTGAAGAAATTTTTCCTTATAGCTAATCTAAACTTGTTCAAGTACTCCCAGCACCAAGAAGTCCACATTTAAATTCTGATGCCAAGATAAACAAGTCAACAGATAATAAATATTAAAAGCTGGGCAGCAATAAATATATGTTTAGCTTTTCTTTTGAGATTCCTAATGATGGTGTCATTAGAAGAACCTGCTTAGGCCTGCAGATAAGGAGCAGCTGTTTGGGAGAGATCTTCCTTACGGGAAGAGTAAAGTAAGCACAAGATCCTGTCTGATGATTTACTGAGCCTTAAAACAAAGCTGTAAGTAAGAGACGATGTCAGTAAAAATGCAGTTCTTGGGCATGACACAGTACACTCAGCATACTAACTTTGTATGTTATAACTAAAGAAGATAAAAGGTGATCAGACCTTGGTGACAAAAAGACAAAAGTCTGGTCTATTCTGTGTATTGGTGATTAGTGCAAAGATACTGAAGAGACTATGACCAAGTAAGCTCCAATCTTGATGTACTGTTCCATCAAATTATGCCAAGTTCTGCAGAGTTCAAATATATGGTCTTTCCAGCTCTAAGGTCATTTTACCAAGTGTATTTATCAGGTCATTCGAAGTTTATTTCAAAGGCCTTTCACTACCTGATTGCTTGTTATAGCACTGAAAAGGGCTTCCCACAGACAGATTTTGGAAATAAGCTACATTTACTAGGAACTTGGAGGTGTGCACTTCCTAAATAGTAATTATTGGGGAGGACAAAATGATGGAAGTAGAACAGTGCAGAAAGAAGTAATTTCTTTTATTAGAAGAAATAAAATACAATGTGTGGATTAAATAAGCAAGAGGTTGATATTTAAGTAGCAGTCATGTTCTGCCACAGATGTTCCTTACTAGGAGTGTATAGGTGTATATATACATACATCTCTTTACAGAATGATGTATGTATACATATAAATATATATATAATGCTACTCCAGGGAGACTTACAGTTTTTGGAGTAATTTATTACATATGTATTATTTAAAATAAAACACTAAACATATGCAATTTATTTATTGTCTTAAAAAATAAAAAAGCTTAGGCTACATTAATGCATAATTCAGTTAATACTGGAAATGAAAGTTTTCCATAAAAGATATTATATAAGTGACATGAATAAAATAATATGGAAAAATCCATGTTTATGTTGCCTCAAAGAAGATATATTATAGAATAATAATCCTCTGACTTTTCTAAACAACTTATAAAGTGTTATGAAAAGAAGACAGTGTACCATACCACAGAATTTCATTAAATCCTACTAATTTCATTTATCTCTTAAATCAGAAATTATCAAATGCTGTCAAGAAGTGAAAAAGTCAAGTTTCTTTCCTCATCTATCAATCTGAAAGGAACATCAGCCTCTGGATAACTGCTTTGGTTTTGTTTTCCCACATGATGAGTTTTAACTCTATTTTATGTCAAAGAAAGCTTAAGCACATGTTCCTCATAGACCAGAGTACTAAAGACACAGGAAATTTTCCTACAGTTCAAAAAAGGTTTTTCCCACCATTTCACCATTTAATTCATTTGCCCCAGTCCTAAAAAATTTAGATGTCTTAAATTAGTGGTTTTTAGTGGAAATAAGTGTTTCCTAGAATGATCAGACCAACATACTCCACTATATTTAAATTCCAAACCCTATTCTCCTATAAATGCCTATATAACTATTACTTGCATTCATCTTCCTGATGCATTTGACTTCAAAGGGATGAAACATGAAAGCAAGATAATTCAACCACAGTAATATTTGCCAAATTGGGCCCTTAGAAAACGTTATTCAGGCTAGAAGGGCATAAAACGCTAAAGAGACAATATTGTAAATAATAGTATTCCTTTATGTGGTTATTTTGAGAAAACGTAAACATGAGTTCTCTTAATCTAGAGGATATTCTGAGGTAAAGTGCATTTGTTGGAAGTCTATCCTCTTTTCACAGAATATTAAAACTATCAGAATGTAACAGTCCTTTCTTCTCCCAGGGTTATTTAATTGTACATATAAGTGGCGGTATTTCAAACATTATTGACAACTTACCTATTTCTAACACAACACCTGGATGGATAGAAGACAGCTAGACAATGGGAAATGTAACTGATTTTGTAAATGTAGAAAATCTATCCAGATTTTTCCATATCTTGAGTAAACACCTCCTGCTTTACGGTAAACACCTCTTGGTTTAGGGAAAGATGAAATAACCTTCCTGTCCCATCTCCCTATGTGATGAATTGACCCTTTGGTTTCCTTGCCATTATAAAACATCTTCATATTGACTCCAGAACAATTTTCTTTTAAAAAAAATTAAATTTAATCAAAGGTTTGATCCAAATTATTATTATTGGGGGTTTTTTTCTGTTTCAGTTTGCCTCAAATAGATTTACACCTCTGTCAGATGTAAAAGTTAAGCATTTCATATATCTTACATTTTTATAGGTTTTTAACATAATCTACTTTTTTCACTTAGTGCATTACTTTTGTTTGGGTTTTGTTTTGTTCTTTATTTAAATATATATATATTATTGTCATCCCAAGTATATATTTTAGTGATTCATGTATTATCTGAAAGGGTTGCATGAGCTGGCCATCAGGGGGCACTAACAGAGCATCCAGCTTCTTATCTCGCCCTATGCAGGATATAACATGTCACCTGTGTGGCCATCCTACTTTCAGATCCCCTTAAGTGTCTTATGCTTGAAGCTACAAATCAATCTTGTAAGCATTGAGGGTGTGCACAGATCCCTGAAGGTAGGTTTTCAGAGATACAGTCAATGCCTACTTCAGCAACTTGGATTTACAGTAAATTTAAGCCTAAAGGCAGCCAGTGCAGAAGTAAACAGAGCAACATAAGCCAGTAACACACTATAACAATAACACTAAAATAATTTTTGCTCTTTTCTAGATTGCACTATATATTAGAAAAGAAAAATAGATTAGACCCCTTATTTCTTATTCATACTTTTCTGGATATTCTTTTTGCTTTTCATCTCTTAATCAAACATTCTCAGGTGAATTAATTTGAATGTCGATACACTCAGGTGACACTGGTGAATTTTTCGAGATGTGAAATAATGTAAACTACATCTGAGTTATCCCATAAGATACCATGTTTACTGAAAGAGATGCTAGATACTATGTCTTCATCCAGCAACATTTATTTGAATTATGGATGCAATTTTAACTCCAAGTATTGTAAACCTTTGTTTTATATTTCACAGAGAAGCCCCCATAAAATACAGGTGCTTTAAAGCAATGAAAGAAATTTAATGAGAAGTAGAACTTTCACATGTATACAATACTTTACAAGAGGATTGATTCTATTCATGTCTGTTTGGTTAAGTTTCATGGCTGGCATTTTTGTTAGCACTCTGTATGTAATGAATACTGTCTTTGCTCCTGTTAAGAAATGATAGTGAAAGCAAAACATAAGCCCCAAAAATTTGAGTTTAACTTTTAAATAAAATTCCAAGAAGAAAAAAATTTCTGACTTCTGAAACAACTGTAAAAAGCTTATATTGTAGTTAATATCCATTACTTGTGAACATGTTTTTGAAGCTCTGCAAAAAGCCAGTTTAATTTGGTTTTCAGAGATAGTACATGTCATGTTAGCAATTGGTAAAAAAAATGGAAGTTTATAACAAACAGACCTAAAAAAAAAGGTATAGGTTTTACAAACAAAGCCGAATGCTTTTTTTTTTTTTTTTTTTAAGTAGTAGCATGGTTTTTTGAGATTGTTAGAAACTGGCTGATCATTCACAAGGGAGCTCAGTCCATTATGGGACTATTGTAAGAAAAAGATACTTATCTTGTGATTTTCCCTTTTGAAACTATGATATGGAACACAGTGACTGAATCGCTTCCACTTTCCTAAAGACATGCACAACTTGATAGTTCATTATTTTCAATCACCTTTTTTCCTGGCTATAGTCTTGGATTTAAATGAGAACACTGCAGTTAAAATTGTTGTTGATATAGAAATTCCTAATAATAAAAATTGAATCCATAATATATTTTTAATAATAAATTTTGCTTGCTTGCTTTTTTCGCTTATTTTTTTTCTTGGAATGCATTACTAAGATTATTAAAAAAGTATATTGCCAAGAAGTATTTACTGTATTGAAAAAGAAATTGGAGTTGATTAATGCATCAGAAGAGAATATTTACTTTCTGCTCAAATTCACAGTATTGCATATGTATTAAGTTGCTATATTGTCTCAAAGGACAGTGAATGAATGTGAATGAATGAAAAAGAATAAAGATGAAATATGTAAAAAGAATGAAGTACATGTCTGATTTCTAGAGATTTCTAGACTTTAATAAAGCTACATGATACAAAAAAGTTTTTCCATCACATATGCACATGACTGCACTCGATTGGCATGAAGCATCTTTTGAAGGCACCCATCTCTTTATTAACTGTGAATGGAGTAGTGATTCATCACAAATAATTCTGTTAGTTTAAAAATTAAGGAGAAAATTAATATATTTGTGCTGGTGTGCTGGTTTTGGCTGCAGTTGAGTTGATTTTCTTCACAGTAGCCAGTATGGGGCTAAGTGTTGGGTTTGTGCTGAAATCAGGGTTGATAACATAGGGATGTTTTCACTACTGCTGATCAGTTCTTATATAAAGTCAATGCCTTTTCTACTCCCCACCCGACCTCACCAGCAAGTTGGGTGGGGGGTGAACAAGAAGCTAGGAACGGACATAGCTGGGACAGCTGATCATAACTAACCCAAGGAACATTCCATACCATTTGGCATCATGGTCAGCATATAGAGCTGGGGGAAGAAGAAGGTGCAAGGACAAGGGTCATTTGTAGTGGGTGTCTGCCCAAGTCACCATTACTTGTGACAGAGCCCTACTTTCCTGAAAATAGCTGAACACCTTCCTGCCCTTAGGAAGTGGTGAATGTATTCCTTGTTTTGCTTTGCTTGTGTGCACAGCTTTCCTTTACCTAATTAACTTCATCTCAACCCACGTGTTTTCACTTTTACCCTCTGATTCTCTCCCCCATCCCGCTGAGAGGGAGTGAGCAAGTGGCTATGGGGCTTAGTTGCTAGCTGGGGTTAAACCACAGCAGCTGGTTTTCCTTGTTGAGATTATTCATGTCACCTGTTTTAGATACAATCCTAAGCAGACAATGATTGTCTTTTTTTATTATGCAGTTCTGTGCACAGATCCTAGAGAAAAATGTATTTGTAACTGAAATAAAGCACATCAGATAAGATACATGTCATCTGACATCCAATGTTCTACATCTGGTGTAATCTAGTTGTCTATATTTTCTCCATAGCTAACAGGCAAAACTAGTTAACTTCATCCAGTCTTTCACAGGTAGCTCTT
This sequence comes from Corvus kubaryi, assembly GCF_017639235.1. Lineage (NCBI taxonomy): Eukaryota > Metazoa > Chordata > Aves > Passeriformes > Corvidae > Corvus > Corvus kubaryi. The sequence goes on from NW_024582073.1 coordinate 10,953,270, forward strand.
TTGAGCTTGGATTTGTTGTCTTTAACGTGTTGCTGGTTGACAACAAACATAACCAAGCAATTAACTTTAGCCACATAGCTAGAGTAATATGAAATGGCTAAAAATTAAACCAAATAAACAGATAGTTAAACCAAATTAACCAAAGATGGTCTATCAATTTCCACCATTTTTTTCAAAATTTACAGATGAACCCCATTTCTATGTGTAATTGAATTTAGAGCTTTACATCGTAACAAACAACCTTGTTGACGATCTTTCTGCATTTCAGTATTTGAAATTGGTGTACTGTAATAACATAATTGGATATTTATGTATTATTGCACCCATTAAAATCCTGCAAAAAATTATTGGTATTTGATGCCATTAAAACTGGGGGGGGTGGGCAGAAGACACTTTTTTACTTAATATAATGTAAAAATCTTACCATTTTAATTTTGGATATTATTATGCCTGACTTTGAAAATATCAATGAACTTTAATGCACTACACTACAGCCTAATCTGCAAACATCTGGAAACAAACTGTAACCCATCACTAAATACAGAGATCAGTTAAAGTGTCTTGTAACAGAGGAGCTGCCTTAGTGAGTTAGTTAATTGTTTCATTTGCTCCAACCTCTTGTTCCTAGATCTGGCTAGTAGTCAGTGTTTGTTAGCAAAAAGTTCTTGCTTTTCGAAGAAAACATTTTCCTTGCTATAAGAATATAGTATTTCGAACTACTTTTTATTTACACAGAGTTACCGCACAGGAAACTGTCCTAGTTACAGGGATAGGAGGCGGAGTTCAGCATTATCTGGGGGTGACCAAAACTGTGTATTCTACGCTTCTCGAAAGATGGTTAGTGGACCATCTTTCTAAGGCAGCAGGGGAAGCAGAACGGTGGCCATTCTTCCCTGGCCCCGTGCTGGGGAGAGGAAGGGGCTGCCTGGACCGCATCACCATCACCGCATCACCGTTGCCTGTTCATCACTTTCCATCCCCGTGGAGCCCCAACCTTGGAAAGCTCCTATGCAGGAGGTTGCCGCGGGAAGTAGAGCGGCGGGGGTAACCCCGGATCCAGCCAAGCCACGTGGAGCCAAAGCCCGCTCCTGACCCAGCCGCATGTTGCCTGCTGGCTTGTTGCTTCTTCCACTGGAAGGGAGACCCAGCACGCCCACGGCCGCTGCCCTCGCCCTCGGGCACGCAGAGCCGCCCAGCACCGCCGGGGCTGCTCCGGACAGGGCCGGCAGCCGCCCCACCGCCGGCACGGCTGCTGCCGCGGGCAGGGACAGTGCTCAGCACCGCACGGCCCCGCAGAACAGCTCCTGCTCCAAAGCAGCTCTCCAGGTTTTGTTCTGTCTCTGGTTTTGCCTTGCTCCTGGGCTGGGAGGAGGATGTTGAGCCGCAAAAAGATCCTCTCCGGCCTGCTGTCCTTTGCTCTCCCGAGCACCACGTGGCAGACAGCATGGGGGCAGCCACAAGTTTGGGTTTGCCCTGGGTGGGGGGACGTGATATCTTGCCTTTGTTGGTTAAGCTGTTCTCTTTTTTGTAGACTCATTTATTGTTGTTGTTGTGTTTATTGCAAGCCTCTTTAGAAGATTGTGACTCTGACTTGCGTCTCCCTTAGCATTTTTTTCTCCGTTATAGAAAAGGGGATGGCTTGAGTGGCCTTAATTTCCCCATTGAGTTTTTAAACCCAGGACAAAAACTAAATTAAAAAGTGAAAGTGATCCATTTTAATTTGTCCTTCATATGTTACTCAACTTCCCACAGTATTCTTTTTTTCCTATTACTTTGTCACTGTAACCTCTCATAGTATGTAAATCTTACCCTATCATTAATCGTTTTTGTCGCCTTTGCATGAATCTCATTAATCTTTGGTACATCTTCACTGAGATGAAGCAACTGAACTCAAAGTAAGGTCATATGAGAACTTTCTAAAACGTTGTATTTCCTATATATATTTGTATTTCTATTTATCTGATTTATTTTATCTTACTTTAAAAGACTTTGGAATAGTTTGTTGGTTTGTAAGAAAAATGTTTATTTTTCTGTTTCTTCTGAATTTTCTTGAGTAAAGAAGTAAAAAGCTCCCCTTCAAATAACCTTTACTGATAGCCAACAAAGTAGTTATTGATGTATGATACACTTCAACATCTGCAAGCCCAAAGTATAAATAATACATTATACTGAATAATAATTTTTGTGGTGTGATATCATTCAACATAGCACTACATGGGGTATTGTACAACCACACACTGTGCTGTAATTTTAAGTTAGGCATTTTCTTTTTTCTGAAAGAATTAAGCAGATCAGAAATTATATAGTCACAAAAAGTAGATAACAGAACCAAACTGTAGAAAGAGTTTATATTTTGTTTAAACATCTGAAGTTATGGCAACAATAAGTTCTTCATAACTGCAGACGTTTTCAATAATAATATGCAAATCAAAATAATCTGACTTATTTATTGTCTAGAAGCAACATCTTAGATCAATTATTACAATAATGTATTACAATGCACTGGACTAAAACTTGTTTCCACATTGACCTCACTGCCCCAATAATATTTGAGTCACTCTGAAAGTGAACCACCTGCTGATGTAAAACTGTTTTATTTTTAACAGTAACAGTGTTTTCCATTAAGTAGTAGGGCAATACATATCTAAGATCTATAATTCTTTTTATTCCACATAATCACAGAATCATTTAAGTTGGAAAAGACCTCTGTGATCATTGAATCCAGTCTTTTACCAATCAATACCTGGTCAACTAGACCATAGCACTAAATGCCATGTCCACTTGTTTCTTGAACACCTCCAAGGTTGGTGACTCTACCACCTCCCTAGGCAGCCCATTCCAATGCCTAACAACTCTTTACATGAAGAAATTCTTCCTGTTGTCCAACCTGAACCTTCCCTGGCACTGTTTAAGGCTACGTTCTCTTGTCCTGTGACTAGTTACCTGGGAAAAAAAGCTGACACCCACCTTTCTACAACTTCCTCCTTTTTTCCAGGCTAAACACCCCCAGCTCCCTGAGCTGCTCCTTATGACAACTTATTCTCTAGATTCTTCCCCAGCTCATTTGTCCATGTCTGGACTCCCTCCAGCCCCTTAATGTCTTTTTTGTAGTGTGAGGCCCAGAACTGAAGGGGCCCAGGATTTGAGGTGTGGCCTCACCAATGCCAAGTACAGGGGGATGATCCCTGCCCTGGTTCTGCTGGCCACACTATTTCTGACACAGGCCAGGTGCCATTGGCCTTCTTGGCCACCTGGGCACACACACTGGCTCATGTTCAGAAGTTGCTGGCCAGCATCCCCCTTTTCTGCTGGGAAGCTTTCCAGCCACTCTTCCCCCAGCCTGGAGCACTGTGGGGTTTGCTGTGACTGAAGCACTAGGCTGTTGCAGTGGTTGAGTCCACCACAGCATCGGCCAGGGAGCCTCAGGGCCACAAAACCGTGGAGGTCCACTGGTGGGCAGGCTCAGCGGTCTAAGACCACCCCCTTTTACCCCTTTTAAGTCCATGTTCTAGATAGTTCTCCTTTCCTTGATACCCCACTGGTACCCGGGTCCCTTGTTCCCCCCCCCCATCGCCTTCTGCACTGGTCAGTGTCCTGTTACCCCACGTCCTCTCCACCCCTTGGCCCCCAGGAGATTGGTCCCCAATGTTATGCCCACCCCTGGTGTCGCTCTGGATAAAACCCCTGCCCCGTCAGTGTTTTGTATTCTTTGTCCCTGGGTCCCTTCAAGCAGGGATCCCAATAAACCCCTCGGAACTCCATACAAAGGACCCCTCCCGCCTGTCTGTCCCTGGCGATGCTGCAGGAGCTATTCGGCTCTGTGTGTGAGTGGCTGTGAGTATCCACCAGCTCCGGAGGCTCAGGGTGTGTCCGAGCGCGTTCGCGCAGCACCCCCGGAGCTGCTCCGACAGCGACGCGATCGGGACGGACGTGACGCTCTTTCAGCCCCCCACTCGTGCATCACATCACTAGGCCTTGTTGAACCTCATACAGTTGACCTCAGCCCATCATTCCAGCCTGAATACCTGTATTGACAAAACTGACATATAAACACAGTTTTTTCTTTTTGCCTTTTACCTTCATGTAAGATATTGACTTGACTCCTTTGGGTTTGTTTTTTTTTTTTCATTAATCTAATATTTTTTCCATTGTTTAATTAACTTTTTCTTTTTTCCTTTGACTGTTGCTTTGCTTTCTTCTTCTTATTTTGTTACTGCTGAGATCTGAGCTGTAAAGTACAGATTTTGATTTCCCTAAACAATTGTCAATTATATTAGTTTATGAAATACAGTTTCTCACTTTAAATTACTTTAAATTATTTATCAGCTATTTCAAAAATTATATATGTGAATATAAAGTAAATGCCAAGAATAATATATAACAAAATCTCAAGGCTAAGTGCATGTGCACAAGCCTAGAACCATAATGATTTTTTTCTGAATGCACGTCTATTTTTTATTGTTTCACCTCTCCCCATAGTTTTCTAACAAACAAATAAGGATTATCTTTTAAGATAATGTTGTCATTTTTTGCTCTCCATTGGACTCTGAGTTTTGTGTTCCTGATGAGAATAAAGATATTTAAAAAATTGTAGAATTAAGATGGTAAAACTAATATCATAAAGTGTATTCTAATGGAGTCCCCATTGCAGGTTGTGTTATCTGTAGGTAGGAGATTATCCAGCTTATAAAGTAAGTGATTGTGTTAGCAAGGTTTAAGATTTGCAGATATAATTAAATCCAACAAGTTAAAAATTACTTCTGGAAGTACTTTTAATGCAATATAATGGAATAATTTTAGAAGTATTTCAAAATAGTTCTTGAGGGTTATAATCACAGCTCTTTGGATTAACTTTTACAGAAATCTAACTGATAATATGATAGCATTTGTGAATGAAAATTTGCCAGAATAAGCTAATGTTGGATTTGGTCAATCAATGGTTATCATAGTCACAGATAAATCCAGCATGCTTTGCACAGGTAGAATCCCTGATGAAATTTACTGAAGACAGTGGAGAATATTTCTGTTCTTGTTTTTTACTATGTTTTCACAAATTGTATAATGTTCAGTGAAGCTGAAATGTTCGGTGAGCAGGAGCTAGGGTTGATCACTGAGATGAGAAGCACAAAGTATTTTCCCCACTGGATTGCACAAAGTGGGCCTCAGATATCAAGGCAGAAGTCAAATGGATCCTGTCAAATGATTCTGTGTTGTATGGATCACAACACAAGGTCAAAGGAGAGCTTTTTATACACTTGAATAAACTCAGTAATAATCTGGATATAACTTCCTTTTAACTGTATGACCTCATCACAGGAAAGAAAGGGGAAAAAAATCTGGTGATCCAGGAGTAAAATGTCATCATAATAGGTAGTTATAACAAATTATTTTATTTCTGTCTTGAACTGGAGTGGATTTTTTTTTAATAGAAACTTTTTAAACTCCATAAAAAAGAGGAAAATAGTGATTTTACCTGTCGGCAAAACTCTAACAAGCAAACACGCAATGCAGGGATTAGATTAAATAATGAAAAGTAATAACAATTGTCTTAACAAGCTTCTTTATCAATAGTGGAGACAATATTTGAGAATTAAAAATTTACTTCTCAGCCTAACAAAATAACAAAATAATTTTTTTTTTCACCATGTATATTTGTGCAGGGTAAACTTGCTTTCTTTAAACTGTGTCATACCCAATAATGGGAAAATTTCCACCAGAACTGTGAAGGAATGCAGAGAGCTGGACAATGAAACTTTCCAAACTACTCTGGCCCTTCATATCTACTTAGATCCCCATTTGACCAGTTTCTTTCTCACCTAGTTTACAGCTTCTACTTTAAGGAGTTTAAATAAACAGGGTTTTTTTTTACAGACTAATACATTTTGTGTTTGAATCACACTCCTTCAAACTAATCCAACCTGATGCAGAGCACACTTAAACTTGCTCTGTGCTTTTTGCTCTTATATGAACAATTTTTTATCTTCTGGTAGTCTATGAATTTGACTTTTTAAGTGCCAGAAATTCTTAAAAGTGTGAGGTGTAATATAGCTTTATGTCCAATCAAAAGCATGTTTTGAAAACAGAACTTCATGGGATTTTCCTCTGAAAATAAAGAAAACCTGATAGCTAGAGAAATTCTGCCTTCATGTACAACAGAAAACATGGAAAGTATGGAAAAGGCAGAATAAGTCTGACTCATTATGTCACGAGCAAATATTTTTACAGTTCACTAGATGGAGAGAAAGTGGGGAAAAAGTAGCAAATTATACATGGTTTCTATTTATTTAAATTTTCAGGTTATGGTCTAAATTGCAAAGGGGAAATGACTATAATAATGAATGTTTCTCATAAGATTGTATTGTTTATCTGCTTAATTGAAGACTTCACAGTGCAAAGACAGTCTTTTCATATGCTGGAAGGTACAATCAGGGGAAAATGGGAAACAGACATTAAAAAAAGTATTCTAACGACTTCAAATTTGTAAATTAATCCCTGAGAACAGAACAACTCTTATATTCTGAAGTATTTGGAAGGAGAGGAGATTTAGGACAGTGTTGGCAAGTATTTAGGATAGTGTTGGCAAAATATTTAGGATAGTATTGGCAAAATATAGGGATACAATTGTGAATCTCAAATGTATTCTGCTAAGTCTGATATGGAATCCAAAGAACCACAAGAATTGTAATATGTTTCTAGTGCCTTTTTAAGAAACTCCTAAGATTATAAAAGAAATACCAGAAAGCTCCCTCTAAAAAAAATGGAATATAATGAAGTTGAAAAATCAAGCTGCTGCTGCTATTCAGTCAGGATAAAAAATAGTAGGCACTGTTACTAGCTGGGTATAAGGTATTCCTGTAGCATTTTCTAAATCTTCCGAGTCACTGCATGGATCTTCAAATACATTAGAGGAATGCTAATATAATGAGCTTGTATCTTCCCTTGTATTCTGCATCAGCTATGAACTGTACATGTGGAGACTGAAGGTGACTTCATCAACTGGAAATAGATCCATTAGAACACTGGTCCATGCTGGTTCAGTGTAACCAAGCTACTACAAAAGGCAGAAGAAGTAAGCCCTAATGCTTTATTGCTGTGACTTCAAGTACTTAATATAGTATCTTTGTTTTGAAAATGCTTAGCTACCTTTCCTATGAACATTTCCTTAATTTTATTACATTGGGATGGACTATATATACCCATGCTATTGATCTCCCTAGTAAGAACTGACAAGTCTGAGAAGTTTAGCACATGAAAGTGAAAATAGCTATCCCTCATCTCAGTTTATTATTATTCTTGTATGTTTTCCCTTTTGAAATCAATAATTTTCATTTCTCTTTTATAATTGCAATAAAAAACAGGGCCAAATGTAAAAATCACACTTCTCTCCCATCCCTTGTCACTTGATGCTGCTCAGTTCAGATAGTTGGACATTAATTTGTCTTAGCACATGCCACACATACTCCTTTTCTCTCTGGGAGTTGCGCCAATGACTGACAGCAACAACCAGAGGGGGATGAGTGTCTTGGAATACATGGGTCTGACACTGCAGTGAAACACTAGTAATGATTAACAACAGAATAACTGATTTATTACCCGTTTGACCTTAAAATAGGATGTGGGCATTTGTTGGTGTTTGGCTTTTTTTGTTGTTGTTGTTTTTAATTTGATAGTCATACTGGTACTTCATATAGGCATCCACATTTGAGAAAACTTACACTTATTTTAAGCATTGCTTTTTAACTCATGCCCTATAGAGATGTCATAAGTAGCAGATGAGTGTAACATGCCATATTAATTTCATAAAAACTTTATAATTTTTAACTTATATATATATATACACACTATATAATGATTTATGGAGAACCTTAACTCTTGTCTGTGCTGAAGAGACTTCCAATTGGACTTTGACCATTAATTTTTTATTGTGATCCAAAGGGAACATTCTTTTACCAAGGCCAAGAAACTGATTACCATAATTTCTCTGTCACAGCTGTGAGCTTCCAATTAGTCCATCTATGAAAGTATTTAATGGGAAATAATATAAATTACTCAGAAATGTAAATAAATAAAACAGAGTTCATAAGAGTAAGAAATCCTAAGACATATACTTTACGACTTACTGCATAGAAAGCGAATTCATCTATCTGCAAGTCTGAGTGTTTAGACTGGCACCATGCAGCATAAGTTCAAAGAGCTCTAAATACTTCCAGACATCTGAAACTCCTTTCCCAAACTTTAAATCTCTTAAAAATTTGAAGTCGATTCTTCTTAAATCAGACAGATGAAACCAAGAATGTTGTACTTGCCAACATGGCCAGTGCTTCCAGGAACAAGAACTTTAAACTCTAATCTTGCTTCTACTAATAAATTTCTTACTAAAAATTTTTCATTTTTTCTCATGATCACTAACAAGTGATGTTACTTTTTGTAGGTTTGTTTTCTTAAACTAAAAGGAATAAATGGACTAACCTCCATTGTGTCTTGCTATTATTCTTATCTCAGTTGCTTTTTAAAATTCTTTAAGAAATGTTACAGATTTCAAAATTGGAATTGAAGGACATACATAGATGGAACCAGTAGAGTTAAGTCTGCATTACGAATAGTAAAATCACAAACAGAACATAGGCACTAGGCCCTACAAGATCTCATTTTCACACTAAGATTTTACTTCCCTCTTTCCTCAGTGGAGACATTTCAAAGTACAGTCGTGCATATCACTTGCACTTCAGCTTGATGGTGCATTTACTTATATGTGCAAGATAAATATGAATATTGCCAATAAAATAATTTTTTAAAAGAGACCGCTTAGGCAGGGAGGGTGTCAAGAGGATGGAGCCAGGCTCTTTTCAGTGGTGCCAAGCAATAGCGCAAGAGACAGCAAGCAGAAGCTGATGCACCACCTGAAGAGGAAAAAGTTCTTTACTGTGCAGGTGACCATGCACTGAAACAGGTTGACCAGGGAGGTTGTGGAGTCTCCCCCATTTGAAATGTTCAAGAACCATCTGGACACAGTCCTGTGCAATGTGCTCTAAGATGACCCTGCTTGAGCAAGGAGCCTGGACTAGATGACCCACTGTGGTCTCTAACAACTTGACCAATTTGGTGACTTCGTGATTTTGTGAATTTTTATTTACTGAAGGTGAAGTAGGATTCTTACCAAACTGATGTGCAGACTTGCCAAGAAGTTAAAGTTGCAGTTGCTAAACTTTTCCATATTTAAATTGCTAAGTAAGGACTGAAATCTGTAGGTAGCAGATTGTATAAAATTCTTAGATATTCTATTCTTAAGCTATTTCTAGTATAAAAAAGACTGCCATGCCTAGAAACAGCTGAAATACATTTTCTGTCACAGGTGTAGTGCTGGAGGGAGGCTGGGGGAGAAGTGGTGTTTTTTAAGATTTTTTTTTTAGTATTTTGACAGTGAGTATTCCATTGGAATATCCAGCTAGTCAAAAACAATTCATTTTGACAAAAATATTGATAGAAAGAGATGGGTTTGCTTCCTTATATTATAATTTTTATATTTGATAAATACAGTTGGCCTCACTCAATTGGACTATTCACAGTGGAAATGACCTACTTTATTTATAATTCGTATATTACATTTTTCCTTTTTAATACTGTATTTGTATATGGTAATTTTCAGGAAAACAATGATTTAAATATTTATTCCTTATAAATGTATGTAAATGTAGAATTTTCCTCAGGATAAATTCTGTTCCGTTCTGCCTACTCTGTAGGTATGTGTGCAGAGGTCTGAGTAACAATAACTAGAGAGGAGACCATGCATCACAAGGGCCTTTAGGCCTGGGTTTTGACAACAGCAGAGGCCAGGATGTTTCCCTAGAAAACTGCAATTTTCTTCAAATTTAGGTGCTTATATGTAGGTGCTGAGAGCATCAACAGTATAATGTCAACATATGGAATAAGACTCCATTCTCATTGGACCATGATCTTTTGTCCAGCCTGATGGAAAACGTGTCACGTCTTTTTCCCCTCATGGCTTAATTTCCTTTCTGCTACATTGGATTTCTGACTGGCAGCAATGGGATGTTTGCCAAATCTTTTAAGGTAAAGTTTGGCATATATATACACACACACAGACATATGCATACATATGTAGGTATGTAGATGCAGCAGTCATAACTTTTTTCTCATTTAACTCTCTGATCTCAGTCATCTAATGAACTTTAGTTAATATGCTTGTTCTCTTCTCCCATGCATATCTTTTAAATACAATGAAATATTGCTGCAAAATATAATAAACATCATAGTTCATCGTATTTTTAATCAAATGAAAAAATAAAAAAACGAAGTTCACAGAGGAATTGTACTTCATATATTATGAATTTCTCTTGCCTGGAGAAAAAGAGACTCAGGGATGACCTTGTCACTTGCTACAACTATCTTGAAAGGAGGTTGTAGCAAGGTGGGGGCCATCCTCTTCTTTCAGGCAACCAGCAGCAGGATGAGAGAACACAGCTCAATCTGTGCCAGAGGAGGTTCAGGCTGGACATCAGGAAGAATTTCTTTATGGAAAGTTTTGTTACACATTGGAATGGACTGCCTAGGACCATTCCTGGAGGTGTTCAAATAACGACTGGATGTGGCACTTAGTGCCATGGTCTAGTTGACAAGGGGGTGATCAGTCAAAGGCTGGACTCTATCTTAGAGCTCTTTTCCAACCTAAATGATTCTGTGATTATGTGAAGTTCTAGAAATCTTAACACTGCATTGCCAAATCAGTTTGGTAGTTCTTAAATAGTACATACAAGGTGATTAGTGTTCACTGGAGAAGAAATTGTAACTATTATATAGGTTGCTTGTGAGAATGCTATGATTTAATTTAACTTCATGACTTAGTCATATGGTTCTAAATTAGTTTTTAGGCTTTAGTTGAGTTATTACTTGCTTAGAAAGTACATCCTTACAGAAGCTTAAGTGGGGTCTGTTACATTGCATAGCTTGAAATATATATTCTACACATTGAGCTGTGATAATTAGGGAGCTATAGCTCTTTTAACCTCTTTTGAATTCTCACCCTTTACTGCTTGATTAAGAAAATGTTCCAAATATATTTCACAAGTTAATAAATGGAGACGTAGTGGATTTGCTCAAAATACAGTTTCCTTTTGAGAAGTGACTGTCTAAAATACTACTTTCTTGCCATGTAGTCCAGCTCTTTGTGCATAAGATGTTCATATACCTGCACTATTGCCTTCTATTTGATTTAAACATGATGATTTTGTTTCTCTTCTTCAAACCAAAAGCTCCTGTTGGCTTCCAGTAGTGATGTGTATTGTGATAGGCAAATGGTAAAGAAAAACCTTGCTCCAAATATTTTACAAGCTAAAATTACTAATTAATATTAGTTAATATTATGTTCTTCATGGAATTAAAGTAAATGGATTGTCCCTTACCAGTGACAATATTTAAGTAAGATGCATTTTTCTTTTGTCAGCAGACAAGGGAAGTCTGGTAGATTTAGAGCTCAGCTCTGTCTTTTCTCCTGCAGTTGAAGAGAGTGGTGAAGTACATACCTTAACTAGCTTTTAATCAAATCCATGTATAATTTACAAGTTCGTCACTATGAGGAGAATAGAGGTTTTATCATTTTTCTATTTCCAGATTCTGCCATTTCTGGAACCACAGTTTGCCATATTTTGCTTCTCTGTCCAAGGAATGCTTTTCTTCTCAGTGCCATTTGCTATGAACAAAATTCTACTAAGATTCCTCGAAATTATTACAAGATATTAATGTAGGAAATCATCATAATTATGCCATCATTAAACAGAGTTAGAATTGCACCAACTAGTCTTCAATGCTAAAGTTAATGTGGTGATATCTTTTGTCAAGCAAGAATCCTGCAAAGCCCTTAGCACATGTACTATGCTGCATGCAAATAATGACACATTTATCCAGAATACTTCCCAAGAAACCTCTAATCTGATCTGCAACCAGGAATTAGATTTTTCTTTGAAGTTCAATAGCTATATATTTATAAATTGACTTTTTACCTCTCATAAAAAAATTACTGGTGATAATTACAAAAAGAACATATCTCAACTGGAAACCACATTTTTAGGTACTTAGGACTGTGAGAGACTGAAATGTTAAATGTTAATGACTCAAAATATTGGCCATTTGCAAAAGCAGTGGGTGCTTTGCTGAGGCCAGGTTTTCACCCCCAACCTAAAGGGAGTATGAGCGTTTTTGGGTGTGTAGTGATGAAGCCTCTGATCTGTGTAAGAATAGCCCAGGTGCAGAGGGGGTGAGCCTCCACCACTGGATGATGACTGCAACAAACCTACCTTTGTTTAGATAAAGCAGTTGAGCCCTGAAATTTATTGTCTCCATGATAACCTGGGACTGACTGAGGAGTAAGCCTGAAGCTATTCACCCCTTCTGAAAAGGCAAAACTGTCTCAACTATGCTGGGGTGAGAAACAGCTGTCATGTGTTAAAAGATGTTATAAACCATCAAAGACCCCTGCAGCATCCCTAGACTCATTTCTTGGGCCTTCCACCAGAGAACTGCACATGTTGCACCAGTGTAAAACTTCCCCCAAAGGCGAGGTACTTGGGTGGTTTCTACCTGAACCCATTGAACTTTTTTTTCAGGGGTTCCCCTCACCCCTGATGGATCAAGACTGCGACCATCACTTCGACCAACAGACATCAAAATTTCAACAAGTCCCGTTGCTGGATCCATTGGTGGTGACATCATTCCACTATCTACTCTTATCCTTTCTTTCTCTTTCTTTCTTTTCCTTATATATTTTCTTAACTGATATTTTTACATTTTTATATTGTTATTTTTTATAGATAATAACCAAAATGGCTACATACCTCCTTTCCAAATTGCAACCAAATTATTCTAAAATAAACCTGCCATATATATATATATATGTATATACACATTGGTCATTCAGTGTAATTTCACTCTAAGCCGCCACAGGGGATGTATTACCAAGAGCCTCAGTGATGCCTCCTTCAGGGGCAGGTTGCGAGAAGGACAGATAAAAGGAAAGCACGCAGCGGACCTGTACCCAGAGGACTATTATCATGATTCTTTTTGGCAGAGAGCCTTGATTTTTTATCTCTTTGTGAATCTACAAAATTTTATTTTCCAGGGAAAATGGTGCTTTTGAAATTTTTTATGATTCAATCAGTGATTTTCAGTCATAGGTTTGCAGTTTGGGAAGATGGGTGGCAGATTCACTGGCATCATAATCGGAAATTGTTGTCTCTTTTCGGTATTTGATTGTTAAATTGCCCTTGGAAAGAAAGTACTTTGTTGATAGCAGATATATACATGCCTGCTCTAGAATTCTCCTTAAAGTTCCACCTACCAACAACAAAAAAAAACCCAAATCTTTGTGCACTTCCTTGTCACATATGAGAGAGAACAAAAAGCTCTTAATTGCAGATCCTTTTGGAAGCATCAAGATTAAAATATTGTGTGGCTTTGTTGTGCTTCTTACTTGTAAATAAATTAATTCTCAGATTGAAAAAAAATAGAAAAAGGAAGTGTCAGAATGCAAAAATTAATATTGAACAGTAGATGGAAAAAAGTAACCAAAAGTAGCTGAAAGTACAAATATATATATCTTTAAATTTATTAAAAAGAAAAAAAAAAGTAATAAAAAATAGAATCTTTTCTTTCCTAGCATTCACTCCAGAGATTCGTAAGCTCATGCATATTATATGATAATACAGATTTTATGCAAATGTTGTCTCTGCAATCCGAACAATAACAATAAAATATTTTCTGGGCCAGTGTGAAATACCTGATGCTTGTGTAAGCACTTGCTCTATTCAGTTTTCTTTCTGACTTATAACACTGGATCTGGTTTCCATTACAGCTTAATTTGCATAATTCACCTCAAATCCCTGATCACAAATATTTCTGCAAACAACACAGTATGCAGTGTGTGATAGGAGTTTTAGTGAATCGAAATTCAGGCAGTATTTTCTTCCATAGTAAGATCACAACTAAAAGGACTTAATTTCCCAAGGAAAACAAATCATCAGGGAAATATTTGCATTTTACAGTTTATGTAAACTACTTTATACCCCAGAGAAAACAGAGTACTCTACTTCCCCACAAGTCTTTAAAATTCCAACACATAACCCTGCAATTTGAGAAAGAATAGATCATTGCCAATGATTATTCATAAGTGTATGTATCATTCAGCATCATAGCTCATCAAAATTTTTTTCCCAATTTTACATGGAGTTGAAACTCATTCGCAGTCCTATATTTTCATGCTTAAAATTGTGTTTATCCTGTGCTTTTCATTAATATCATGAAGGGGAAAAATATGAATGTCACTTTACACTATAGAAGACTTGTGTAAGAAAGAATAGGATTGATGGAAATGTAGTATATAATTGTCCTCATTTGACCCAAAAAAAGAAAAAAAACTTGGAAAGGAAAGCAACACAACTGTGTACTGAAAAAAAAGAAAAAAGAGTAAACGATAGTAATATATGCTTAATATTAAAGTTACTTGCTGTATTTATTAGGAAAAGCTATGTGTTTTACTCTTGTTTCTTTTTTCTTCAGGTCAGGTAGTAACTTGATACATGTACTACATGCAAGTTGCTTTACAAAAGGTATAGTAAGATCATACTAAACCCACACACAAAAAGGAGGGGGAAAAAAATTGGCAAAGGTTAATGAATTACACGATTGATGTAACAGATATTTCTATTTCTATGAATAAGGTATTGATTTGAAACAGGTTAGAACTTCTGCCACACTTTAAAGAATACAAAGTTTTGAAAGATACATGTTGTTTTAAAGTTATTAGTAACTGCATTAATGCCTAGTATTTCACAAACAAAAAAAATGTTAATAAAGAATCAGACACCATCTACACATTTCCTCTTGAAGAACCTGCTATACATATAGTAATGTTTCTCTCTATCCTTAAATTCTTTCTGTTTAGCCTTGTAAGCTGAGGCAGGAGAAATTACTTCAACAATAATTTCAAAAATATTTCAATAAAAAGTTTTGTTTTCATTTGTTTATAATTGTAACTTTAACCATTTAGACTGTGGTGGTTTTTTTTTAACAGAGAAGTAAAACTGCTCTTCCCCAGAAAAAATCTGTTGTTTTGACAGTATTAAAAATAGCTATGAAGCCAAGCTATTTGCAGATGTCTATATGGCAGTCTATATTAGCACCTGTTATGAGAGCAGAGAAGTATTTGGCGTTTGTATCCCTGAGTCTGATTGATGTTCACAAACATCCAAGTATTAGATAACTTCTTAAGTATACAGCAACCATTAACACGATTCAGCCCAGGTGGTAACGAAGATTTTCACAGTACTGTTCCTCCTAGGAGAACAGCATGTCTTGTTGGGCACAAGAAAGTCTTAAGTGGTTTTGATGTTGATGAATCAGCCTCTGAAACAGTTTCTGGAATGGAAATAGATTTAATATAAATGAGAAGGGAAGACCGGTGGTAAAAGACAAGAGAAACAAAGCTAAGGGATAACTTAAATGATGGAGAAAAATTTGAGATAAGACCAAAAATAATCCAACACCGCAACAAAGATAAATAGATTTTGCCAGCAAGTGTGCTGTGGAGCATTTCAAAAGCTTGTATCCTGATGATCTACATAAGACCCTTACCCAAAGCATGAGGTGGTTCTTGGGGGTTTCCTACCCACAGAAACAAGGATTCAGAAAGAATGGTTTATACCTATCATTGATCTTGGCACAAAGTCATGATAAATAAAGGGTGCACTTTGAAATCCCTCCATGGAATAGCAACAGACAAACTGATACCTTCAGTCTGTTCAACATGAAAAGATCAGTTGTGACTGAAAAGAAGACAATTTTATAGGAAATATTCAGCTAGGCCCACTCAGAATCTGTTCTTTTGCTGTCAACAGATATTCACAGAGCCCTCTCAGAAGAAATTAATGTCATCTTTTACCCATATTTTAGCCTTTTTTTTCAGAGTTATTTTTGCTATGTAAATAAATTATAGTGTTTAAAACTTGTCAACACAAAAAACCCATTGTTTTTACTAGATTATGATTTGCACATGTTGTCTAACAGAGCTGACATGGTTTCCTGGGACCTGAAGGAATCACTTTGAGGTTGATCTAACTTGGAACACTTGTTCTCAATTCTGTCAGTACAAAAATAAACCAACATCAAAATAGCTGTAATGTTTGTTACTCAAATTACGTAAGTCAACTGACACTTGCTGAAGCCATCATTTACATCAATAACTACAAAATGCGACTGTAGTAAGTAGTTAGAAACCACTGGTACTGTTAAACATTAAGAATCCATTAGGCAGCTATAGAGATGTTGAAATAATTAACCAAAATGAATACTAATAATCTCTGGCTATCTAGCCAACTATTTAAAGTATTTTAAACAACTATTTTGGTATCTTAGTTATAGCATCTTTTATAGCTGTACATTGGATTTGGATTTAAATCCCAGTTCATACTTTCATGCTTTCTTTTGCTAGATGGAAAATTTTTGGAGTGTTTGCAAGTGGCTTTTGCACTTGTTTTGACCAGGAAGCAACCAAGAAGGATGACACTCAGCTTGTTTTCTCTCTGGCAGCTGCTTTTAAAATCTTAAGCTCTGTACTTGTATCATAAGAAAAAACAGGCAACAACCTAACAGAGTAGGAGGAGTTTAGTAATGAAGAATTTTGATAAATAAACTGCATTAAAGCTTTTTATTTTCTGAGTCTTTCAGAAGAACTGAATTTTCATAAAAAGAAAATGTCATTGTTGCATTAAGGTCTCAGTTAACCAAAACAATCTAATTTCAAGCTGTGGCCCTTAGCTTGACAAGGAAGATCGTGATACAGGGGTTAAGGCAGTAGAAAGAAAATAAAAGTGTAGCAAATATCCTATAAAATCTAAAGTAAGTCCGTAAGATACTGGATAAAAGGAAAATAAGAAAAGGAAGTGAAAATGGTCATGCTCACATTTTAATAAAGGGAAAAAATCAAAATATAATCATTATTTCCTCTTCGAAAAAAATATTAATTATTTCTTTTGAGTGAATTTTGTGTGAAAATTGTCAATAACATAAAGAAGTGTAATGAAAAGATTATATCACAGATTAGAACCCTCACTACTGCTTATTTTTATTGGTATAGAACAGAAGATTAAACTGGAACAAGCACTTCATTTCTTCTCCGTTTACAAAATGATTATTTTTCTACTTTGCCTCTCAGGCTTATCTTAAAATCTTTGAGCCTTCACAAATTAATGTAACAGTCTGCACATGAAGCTATGTGTTGAATGAGAAAGAATCCCATGGGGAACAAAACTTTGTAGTAGATCTGGGAATAGGTTTTCCATGTATAAGATCCCTGGAACAGTACATTGTTTCTGTGGTTGTAGTTATAGAGAAATACAATCACATGACCTGCCTCAGAATACTGGTTTGCCACTGCCTAATGAGAAGTAACAAAATTTAAATTTTCCTACTCCTGGTACAATTGATGTGTTTAAGATTTTGTTGTCACTTTCCAATTTTGTCTTCCACAGATACTAAAGATTCCTTTTAATTTCCCTTTCTTAGTATTATATAGTCTTACTGGGATGGAGCATTTTTGTCCAAAAGCAATTAAAAATACAAAGTAAGATTGATATTTTTTGTATTTTGAAAAGAAGATGCAATCTTTTATTTCTTTAAATTATTTTAATGACAGTAAATTTCAAAAGGTGTCAAAGTCATTTTCAGAGCAGAGAAAAAAATTAGGGAAAAAGTTTTTTTTTTTATATTTATAAACTTAATATACTTAACACCAACAGGTCAGATAGAATAACCGTGTGACTCTTTATCCCAGGATACTTATTCTAGCCCACCTAAGAATTACCACAACTTGATTTTCAGCAAAATTAAAGATGATGCGAGCATGTGTTAGAATGGGTTGTGGCTTTTAATTTATTTTATTTTGTTTTGCTATTCATTCCACCGTATTTTTTTATTTTCAGGTAGCATGGTAGAAATCTAAACTGAAAAGGACAGATTAAAAAAACCTTTTTTTTTGGATGCAGTGTTAAAAATCTTATGCCTTTTCCTTTTCCTTTTCCTTTTCCTTTTCCTTTTCCTTTTCCCTTTCCTTTCTTCATTCTGTTCCTTGTTATGAATATTCCAGGATAGGAACTTTTTCCAGGATACTTTCCAAAAAAATTGCATTGTTTTTTATCTAACCTTTAGAGTTTGACTTTGTTCCTGAGTGACAAAACATGTTTTGGTCATGATTACATCTACTTTATAAAGTAACAGAAATGTTCATAATAGAGCTGCTTGCAGAAAGATAGATCTACAGATGTCTAATGCATATTTGCACTGCTAACACAACATAATTATTTAGGAATCTAAAACCAAATATCTAATTTGTTTGTGTTTTTTAAAATATCAATAGAATTCTTAAAAGCAGGCCTGTAACTGACTGAAATGTAAGACATTACTGGAACAAGTATTTTATTTCAGTTTTTAGTCACAGAATCCCAAGATGGAGTACAGTTTTGGAATTTATTATTCAGGCCTTTTCTGAGCCCTCAGAGAAATCTTGTCATGTATTATAAGATGTCATATCTTGTCATGTCTATAAGACATAATACTTCATCCAAAGTACCTTTGGTTCTATAATGCTTGTGGAAACATTACTTTACATAACAAGGCTTCTTAGCACTCAGGGTACAGAATTTATCCATTTTAAATTAGTTTTCAATATATACTGAAGAATCCTTTAACTTCCTTTTCTTACTTTCTTTCTCTTTTTTGTTGTTTTGTTTTGTTTTGTTTTGTTTTTAAACCATTATTTTTGCTTTATCATTTTGAACTACAGAAATGGATCCTAAAGTTCCTACCTGGCTCAGGAAATACAATTCTATTAGAAGTTTGATGGGTCTTGCTACTACTCAAGGACACTCATCTAGAAGTGAAAAAAAAGGCCAAAAGATAAATGAGAAACCAGTTCAAAGAAGGCATGGAATAGGATTAAAACAGGGTTTGAAAGGAAAAGATTATATGGCTTTGTAAAATTGCTATCTAAATGACAATAATATAATGGCATACTTTTAATTGTCAAAGAGTATGTTTGACCAAAATACAGTTCTAAACTTAGTAAAGTGATTGTGTTATGGGTTAATGAACTGTCATAAAACCACTTTTCAATAATTCATTTAAACGCTACAGATTCCAGAAATTTCTATTAGCTGGGATTGCCTACTAGGCATGTGTCCTATCTGGTAAAAAGCTGCTTTAGAACTGATTTCTTGCAGCTCTTACCAAAGAAACCAAAAAACTCCACTCTTTTTTTTTTTTTCCTAACTGTAATAATGGAGTATAAACTCCCCTATATCAATTTCCAATTTAACTTTGTTCTCTGTAATGATAGAGGTTGTTTTGAATAGATGTTTCTTTCCAGTAAAAACCAAAACAAAATACTTCAAAGAATGTCCATTTTCAAACTCAGAGTAATTCAAATGCATTTGCCTGCTGAACAGCTCCTTATTCTCAAACTTGAACTCCCTTTGAACAGAAATACTTTCTAGCATGACCCATTTTGTCATTGACATGTCACTTAGCCTCTTTGAAATGACAGTTTCTATATGCCCTTCATACTGCAGTTATTGCAAAGATCTTTTCTTTTATTCAAAGTCCCCATCATTGTTTTGATTCATCTTTATCACTACTGGCCATCCCTGTCAAAACCTCCTAGGCCTAAAAGTAGTGTTAGGAGGACTGGCAGAAGTAAGATTGAAGTCTCATACAATTTTGTTCTTCACTTTAAAGTATTTGGGCATTCGCTTGAGATGTGTGATTACCTAAAATTCTTCATGCAAATAAAGACTGAATTTACAGAGTAGACGGCATTTTCAAATTTACTGGTAAGCCATTTTTACAGGGAACAAACAGAAATGGATTAGAAAACAGAAAATATATTTTCTAGAATTTTAGTTTTGTTGAGGACACTTCTGCTGTCATGTAACAGATAAAACATTCAAGTGTTGAATAGATTGGATATGGGTGTGTATGCAAATACTTTCCTTTTACATACTTAAAGATTTTTAACTGTCTCAATATGATAGAGTACATAGTATTGTACTCTATTGTATTCTAACATTATGCTTATAGTATTGTTCAGGAATATCTTTGTACTTTAAAGCTTCGTAGCCTGAAGCAAAAGTTTCAGGGAACACCTGAAACTGTATTCATCCAAGAAGCTCAAGCCCATTTCCATAGGATAAGAAGTTACAGTAATTCTTAGTAGATTACTAATCTACTGCAGGGTATTCACAGTTCATGAGTGTAAATACAAATAAAGTCACATGCAAGCACCACAAACAAGCAAGCAAACAAACAAAAAAAAGATAGATGGACTCAAAAATAGTAGGTTTTAATTTTGCTAGTGATCATAGAATGATAGAATGCTTTGGGTTGGAATGGACCTTAAATATCATCCAGTTCCAACCACCCTGCAAAGGAAGGGACACCTTTCACTGGACCAGATTGCTCAAAGCCCTGTCCAGCCTGGCCTTGGACACTTCCAATGATTTTACTGCTAATCTCCATACTACATACACACATACACACCAAAGCAAAAAAATTGTTCCACTCAGAAAGCCATTAAGAACTTGATCAATTTCAAGTATATGTGTAATTCAAGACTGGATGCTTGCCCAAAGCTGTGAATAAATATCAACTATGTTCATTAAAAGGAGATGCTTTTTAAATGTAAACAACGCAGGTCAATGAAACAAGCCAGAGAATTTTAGTACATCTAAGTACTTATTCTGATTTAGATATGAAACATTAGATTTACTAGGAAATACCACTTAAAGTGGTTGATATTTTGTTAAAATACAATACATCTTTCCAATAAAATATTATGAAGTAGTTGGATACTGCATCTAACTTTTAATGAGACAACCAGTCTTTCATCTTACTGCCAGTAAAAGATGCAGACTTGTAAGTAGCATTTTTCATTTTCAACTTTTTTTTTCATACAATTACTCATAGACTTCTTACCTTCTGCTATCATCATGTTAGAACAAAGATGTGAAAAAAAAAAAAAAATTGAATGTGACATCTCTTCATCTGTTTGGAAATAATAATGCCTTCACAGCAAACAGTTGTTTTGGTACATGCTAGATACTGATGTAAAATAACAGTGGATGAAAACATATGGAATAGTTACCTAATTTGTGTGTGCATTTCCTGACATAATTGGGTCATTCTTGCAAGGTTTCCAGAATAAATTAATTCAGAGGGAAACTGTCAGATTATTTTAAAATAAGAATGTTTGCTCTATAAACCAGGAAATAAAAATAGAATATTTAGTTTCTTTGAATAAAATTGTCACAGTTGAATGATACTTTAGTCTTTTTGTAACTGTCATTTTATTAACTTTCTATGCTTTAGAAATATATTCAGTTCTCAGTAGAAAGCAGTACAACATATTCCATAAAAACTATCTAAAACCCCCTACCCAGCTCCTGAATATGAAATATTATAGGTTAGGACTGTAAATCTTCACCTAAGCAGGGAGAGCCCAACCACCTCCATTGGTGTGCTGCCTCACAGGGTTTCTGTGGCCCTCCATATAAGCTGCCCCTTTAACAACTGAAGTCTGCTTGCTGTGCTCCTGCTCACCAGCTCTACAGAGGTGTCCACCTCAGCAGATATCTAATAACCCAATCTTCCCTAACCAGCAGTCCAAAAAATAGAACTACTCACCTACTGGAGAAGAAACACTGAAGGTTCTTCCTTCTCAAGGCACTCTTTACAAAGACCTGTATCCATGAGGTGGGAACAAGTGCACGAACACTGCCATGCTGATGACACTATTTGATACATGTGAAGAGACACAAAAGGCTTATGCGCAAGTATGTCCATAGACTCTTAATACTATCAGGATTCAGGCAGCTGTGTATAACTAGAAGACTTTAGGAGACTGTAAAAACTTTGGTTTGCATTAAGAAATGTAATACTCTGCTCTGAAGCCAAGGAGGGTAATGGTAAACTTCCCCCAAAGGGAGGTCAGAGACTTTCCAGGTAACATAAGCATATCTTAAGTATATGTTCTTAAGGGTCAAAACAACATTTTAGCATATATAAAATTATTCTGTACTCCACATTTTTAAGCAGATTAAGACATTTGTAAAATTAATAGATAAATATAGGCTTTTTAATTGCTAAACTTAGGAAATGAAATTACAGTTCTAGCAAACAAACAAAAAGGTAAAAAACCTGATTCTTTTTTGTGTTTAGTTTATTTTTCATTTTATTTCTTAAATGAGATAGAAGATGCAATAAATACATTATAAATAGGGTAAGGATATTATTAGTAACTACCAGAGAGCTGAAAGAAATAGACCAGTCTAAAAAGCCAAGCTCATTGTCTAAAGGAAAAAATAAAATAGCATTGAATACCTTGAAATGTCAAAATGAAGATAAAGAAATTTTGATTATTGTCTTTGCTATTTATGACCAAATAAAAAGCAAATGCATAAAGACACATTAGGAAATGCATTAAGACCTGTTATTTTCTGATGTTATCAGTGTTGTAAGTCTTCTGCATTATTTTCTGAAGTGAGTGAGTAGTTTTTCTTGTGTCAGTTTGGGATTTCATAACCATGTTGTTATAAAACTATGGCAGATAACGTTCAGGGCCAAAGAAAGCGAGTCATCATTCTCCTCTTTGCAAATAAATATGGGTATGTATATATATATATATATCCATATATCAGTTAGGGAATTCTAAATCTGTAATGGAAGTGTTCAGAAGACTGATAAATAATGGCCAGTTTTAAATTTTTTAAACTGACTTCAGTAAATTATTTTATAATTAACTCTTTTCATGCTAGTGGTTGTCTTACATGTTTTTAATTATTGTCACTATGTGGATAAAACTATTAATTCTCAACAACCATATCTGAAATTTACTAAATTAATACTATAATCATAATGCCCTCAGCCCACTATACTATGGAAAAACTGAAACAAGCCCTTGAGTCACAAATAAATCATCCTGACCATCAGTCATTTTGTAGAAAAGTGCTACTTTCAAATGCTGAATCAATTTTCCTCCCTATTAAGAAATAATTTCCTGAAATGTTTGAGAATAAGTGTCCAGTTACTGATATTATCTGAGGCAGGGGGAAAATGAAGAGTATTAATAATATTTTTCTGTGAGATAAAGATCTTTTTATCTCTACAGGCATGTCAGACCAAAAAAAAAGATAAATGTAGAGGGAAAACAAAAAACCCTAAAAAAACCCAAAACAACACACCAGAGATAGGAATAGTTCTGTACATACTACTTGTACTTTTGATTGGAATAAGAGTCTAGATATTGTGGTAACTAGGTTGCAAAATACACAGCAGAAATTATGCTAGCATTTTCACTATAACTTCTTTCCTACACAGGAAAATTCCTGAGCACTTCTTTAAGAGTAGCACTGAACACTTCATTAATAATAGCAAATTGCGTGTTCTTTAAAAAAAGGTTTTGTCAGTTACTGTATTGGGTAAAAGGCTTGTTTGGTTCAGGTGGGAATGCCGAGGTACCTCCCCTGGGGGGCAGTTTTAACACTGTGGATCATGTGCAGTCCTCTGGTGGAAGCCCCCAGAAATGAGTCTGGTGGTGCTTCAGTGGTCATTGGTGGGTGGTATCTTTGTGTGACCGGTGATAGCTGAGCCAGGCAACTGTGCTCTTTAAGAACTTATAGAGACAGTGACCATGGACATGAATGTGAAAGTTACAGAATAGTAATTTCCATCCTAGGTATATATCAAACAACACATCATTCAACACAGAATTATAAAGATACTTATCTTCTATCGTGAGGAGATCAGGATACACAGGTAAGAGAAAGTCCATAACTGCATTTTTGTAATACAGTGTGCACAGACTAAAGCTGGTGTGAATATGTTTCATTATTTCAGAATTGGAATATGCTTCTTCATGGGTTGAATTTCATCTATGGATTTTTCGAATGTCTAGTGCTCCCTGGACACTTCTGATGAGTGTGTATGAAGAAAGAAATATATATATGAAATATATATATATATATGAAAAGCTGTCTTACCATGACTGCACTTCACCTAAATACTAACAAGTTTTATTCCTTCAATGCTGGATAAAAAATGTAAAATGACATAAAAACTCCAAAGCTGTAATGAATTGAAATTATAATCTAAATAACATATACAGGTTCCTTGGGACACAAAGTGAGAAATACAGAATTGAAACATAAAGGACACCAGAGATTTTGTAAGTATATTCAAGGAATTAGTGTCTCTAGGGTTGGAATATATTGGTAAACTGCACAAGTGAAGTACCTCAGTGGTTATTTGAACCTTTTATTTCATATATGATGGGAAGAGTCTTATGATATATTGAAAGTGTTGAATTTAGAAAGGAAGATAAAATTAGCCCTAGGCTATGCCTAGAGCTTGTAATATCATAGACACACCTTTAGAGCAACCACAAAGTTTCCAGACCTCAGAACTGTGAAGAAGTTTTCTAAGTGTTAAATGACTGCAATAGAACATTATAGTGGGTCAGCTGCAGACTGAGAGCCTGAGGCTCGGTTTATATTACAAAGTTTTGCTGCCAAAGGTATATCATCCTTCGCTACAACAGCAACAACAAAGAAAACAGCAGAAACCCTCTGTGACACCTGTAGCCTGGCAAGTCCTCCACATAACTGTGTCCACAGAAGAGAATTTATAGCTGCCCACAGCAATGCATTGCAAGGCATGTAAGAAGGTAGAAGTGATATAGTTTAGTGATAGGAATGTATGTTAAAATAGGATGATTGTTAAAATGTAAACATGTAGAAAAATCTAGGTTGGTGCGGACACAGGGAGACCTGGTCCCCCAGGACCCACTTAAGCTTTGCTGCCCATAGAGTTTGCAAAGTTCACTCTGAAAACAGTTTCTAATCGTGAAATGCAGTTTTTCCCATCTGCTGCAGTTGCAAGTCCAGACACCTGCCCAATGCAGCCCTTTCCAAAGCAGAGCCTCCACCTTCAGCAAATGCTCCCAGGCTAAAGAGGGAATCGACTCGGGTGCCCCGACCTAAAGGGACAGGCACCTCCCAACTGCCCTGCAATTCCAGTTCTGATCAAACCAACGAGCTTTGAAGAGACAGTAACAATTTTGGGGCACAGATAGATATGGAATACAATAACACTTTGGGTTATCCGGGATGCCCCGAGATCTGGTTTGCCCCTACAATATCACATCTCATATTTCTAAAATGAATTTTGCTAAAGCCATCTCACAGTTGATTCAAGCTATTATCCAATGAAATGGATAATAATGAAATGAAAACTCTGGAATTTGTATTTCCCAATCTTTGATAGATTTGGAGATAATTATAGGCAAACCCTATGTGTTTATTTTTTACGAAATTTTTATTTTTTATTTTTCAGTACACGCTGATCTTAATTATACATTTCATTACAGCTACTTTACAGTAATTGAGCTATAAGCTAAGCAAAGAGTCCCTGATGCTCTGGTTACTTCCATATAGAAAATATTAAAATACATCTCTGGCAAATATTAAAATACACTCTGTTAAACTTGAAGTTTAACAATAATTGGAGTAAACAGAAAAAAAAGAGGGAGATTAAAATTTTCAATTACTTTCAGATCTTACTTTGATTGCTAAGAAGTTAAATTATAATTTGCTGTTATCATATAAACTATTTGTGAAATAAAATCCATAGGCATAATGAAGGAAATTAGGAAATTAATATCATTAATGCATTGTACAGTATAGAAATGATAGACTTTTTGAAAAACAATTGTGATTTCAAGTGTTTGGGTTTGGGGGGAGTGGGGCAGGGGCAGGTAATTCTGTAGAGAAATCACAAGTTTCATTAGATCTTTTAAAATTATTCTTTCTCTATACAATTGCAGTGACCCTAATTAGAATATCATTGTACGTGAGGAGTTAGTGAACCTGAACAGTGGTGAACCTGAGTAGGCACAGGCCTGTGCTCTGTACATGTATGTCTTGGCCATGTAGTTCTTTACTTCAAGATAAGCTCAGCCAGCAAATCCTGATGGAGAAGCCTATAGCTGTTCCCATTGGGTACCAGTGATTATGTCGCCTGTGTATCTATCTTAAAGCAAAGCAGTATTTTCTCACGTGGACACTTTTACTTGACAGTAAAAATGATTGATTAAATTGTTTTCTACTAAGAAAGTCCTAGAAGAGCTCTAAGTACCAAAATGCTGGTGAACCTCTCTGTGGAGAGGATCAGGGCAGCCTTGCTCTGATCAGAGGTGTCTCGTCCCTTCATGCTGTCCACTTCAGGGTTCCCAGAATATGAAGCAACATAGGATTATCTATGCTGGGTTTTTTTTTAATTCTAATGTTAACTCTCATAGAAGTTATCAATATCTTTTGGAATCTACAATCTGTCATTTTTACTCCTAACAGACACTAGCCATAGTGTATTACAATAATCACAGAGAATTAATTCATCTACAACATACTTTTCTGCAACCAAAAGAAATGAGAAAATGTGGTTAGTACATTTTACTGTACATGTAAGATATAGCATAAAGAATATAGCCTTAATATTGAGTTTACACTTTTAATGTATCTTATGATAAGCAATTTAAAGCATATTCATAGTGAACATCATGATTCTTACTTTCTCAATAATTGAAGGTGGGTGAGAGAGAAAACCCAATTCTTGGTTTACCAGCTATGGGAAAATCTCCTATCTTCAAATATGTGTTTTCTGGTCATATTCACTTTCTGAAGAACTCCATTTCGGTATCACGTCAAGGCACTTAAAATGGTATTTTTCTTACTGTCTTCTAGTTTCCCATCAGAAGATATTTTTTCAGCCTTATTTTTAATGATACGAGAAACATGAAAAAGTTATCTCAGGTACAGCTTAGTTTTCAAGCAGCTCATCATGTGAACTTCCTTGTGAGGTAAGCATTTTAGTTTTAATCTGCAAATAGCAAAATTATTAACATCAATTTAAATCTATAGTTGGGGGAAAAAAAACCCACAAATAACTCAAAATAAAAATTGACAAATATTTATTAGTGGGAAAGATGATTATTGATAGGCATCAGCTGAACTTTGAAAATTGTGTCTTGAATAAAAACAGTCAAAATCAGACAAGGTTATTCAGTATAAGTTCAAAAACCTGAGATATCTAGAATAGCCAAAATGCAAATGAAGCACGACACCATTTTCCCCCATTAGTTAGCTTGGATATTTTCTTCTCTATCTCAAGTTAGTAGATTGGCAAAAACATAAACTATAATAAACTTTATGACACTGGCCTAGGAAGCTTTAAAAAAGTCCCAGACTGCACTAATGCATTTCACTTGTCAAATTGTCACTACTTCTCTTTGGAAAATGAGTAAGAAACCCAGCAAATCCCATGCCTTGTTTGAAGAGAAGCATTATTGTTTCATTTCAGGTTCCTTATCTACAACAGTATACAAACACTTGTCTGAAGCCCTGAGTATCTATAATGCAATAATAAGACCTCTTCAAACCTGTTCAAAATTAAAGGCAGAAGTCAACCTAAGATCTCATGAAATAGCAATAAGACAACATAGTCAGAATATTTCACAATTTGCTAGTATTACTTCCTAACAATTTTCCTAAATGTTGCTAATGTATGCCAAGTGACAATTGACAACTTGTTCTCTCCTATTTTGCAGTTCCAGGCTGGACAGACTGGTCCAGGAGCCTTATAACTTATTGGAATAGTACTCTGCTGATACTACTTCTTATCTTGACTCTTTGTTCATTGAATTATAATAGAGTTAAATATAAACTCATCTCTGTCTGCAAAACTAACAAGAATCTTCACCCTGGACAACATGCCAAAATATATTCTAGGTCAGACTGAGTGAACGTGTCTGCCTTTTACCGACGCATCATGTAATTATATTAGTAATTGGCACAGATGACAGTATAAATATTACTACTGTAATATAAAAGTCTCTGCAAAGAATGGAAGAAATTAATAATAATAATAAGTTATTTATATGTAAAATCATACAAGAATTAAATGAAAAAACAGGATGTCACTCTTAGTTCTTTGTAATGTCATATCAGGGCAATGAAATGTTTACTAAGATTTAGCCTACCTGCTTTCTAGTCTCCATATTTTTGAAAATGCGACATGAAGTATAAGACAACAACATGGAGAAGCTCTGATTTGCAGAGATGTCAGACAGAATTTCTGATAGAGAGGATAAAAGTAAAATTGATGCCTACAGGGGAAACTAGAGAGGGGAAGAAAACAAGACTTAACTTTTTCTAAAAAAATTAGGTAGTAGAATTATAATTTCTGTCTGGATTAAAATAAATAATGAAGATTTAGAATTTTGTCCAGAGAAATTGAGATTAGGTACAGCTCAGAGAATAACAGTAAAGCATTAAATATTCTATTATTTGAGTTTTTTGAGGAAAAAAAGCCTAAATATACCGTTGGTCACAGTCATAGATATGATGCTTGTTCAGGGAATGGATGAAATCTAGAAAACAGAGTGGTTTTTTACCTACTTTGTAATTAATTTTGTTGAGTTATCTACTGACTTAAGAATGCTGTAAGTAAAGATAAGCAATGCATAGGACATTTATATGAACATATAAAAATCTATATAAACATGCACTTCTGATTACTGATATTCTCTATAAATTAGATGGATAGGTTTATTCTGCATGTCTTATAACACTCTCATGTCAAAGTTTATGGATAAAAGTACAATGACCAAGGGGAAATCTAGAATTATTTCTCTAATTGTTTCATGAGCATGCTCCCCATTTTTTCACAATGGCTACTCTACTATATTGAGACTAATTAATCAAGAACATCATGTACATATCAGAACAGATACTAAAACGCATTTTACTCACAGCAACAACAAGGCCCATGAGAACAGTAGATGTGTTTTATTAAGGTATTCTGTAAAGCATGCCAAACCCAAAAAATTATGATAAAATGAAAGACTTTCCAGGGTAAGGAGAAAGGAATAAATATGTGATTTTTAATTTTAACAACGCTTTAACACAGTCTTTAAATATGGCCCAGATGAAATCACTCCATGTTTTCAATCATTTTCAATTAAAAAGAAAAAGCAGAAGAAGATATATGAAATGTAAGAGACTATACAATGAGATGCCTGTGTAAGACTAATCACATTTTATGATGGGTCAATAGTAGCATCATATATGAGATACAGGAGGTAAATAACCTGTTATGTTCTCTAGTGTTGATTAAAAAAACAAAGGTTGATGTTTTTCTCCAATATCAAACTTTTTCAAAGATGAAGAAATTAGAGAGTAAAATGACTGAAAAAAAAATTAGAAAATATGATGCATGAGGAAAAGTTAAAGAAGATGTTGACCTGGGGAAAGAAAGAGCAGGGTGACATATATTGAAAATGTAAAGAGTTAATGTAAAGAAGGTAATCAATCATTTGTCATACCATCTGTGGGTAGCACACAAGGAAATTGTTTAATTTTCATGTTAGCAATTCCAAGTATAAGGAATGTTTAGTGATCTAAAGAGGCTGGGAAATTTCCCATGTGAGATATTTTAAAAAGCATGCCAGACTGTAGAAGGTTGAAACATAGTTGATGGACAAGCTGCTAAGCCAATAGTGCTTTTGCGACTTGCATATTTAAAATGGCGCACCGGCGTGGGAATTTCTCTTTCTTTGTTCCTGTTTTCAGAGGCTCAGGGGAAGGCCCGTCTCGGGCCCAGGATGGGCCCCTTGCCCCCTTCCTCTCCCCTGCTGCATGGGCACGGGCCCCTGGGTTACTGCGGGAGAACTGTCCTGGACCCACAAAAACAGCGATGAACTGCTGCACAGCAAAACCACCCAGCGCAGCTTCTGGGGTCTGGTGGGGCTTCCCCTCCCCCTCCACATGGCCAGCGTGGCCCCGCGTGGACCCAGCGGGAGCCAGCAGAGCCTCTCTGCAGCCAGCATATCTTGTACAGAACCGAAGAGGACACCATGCAAGGGAATGAGGCTTTCTCCAGTGTAAAGCCCAACAAGATCAATTCTTAACATGGAGGCTCCAAGGTCAGAAGGAAAGGGAAAGTCACATGGGACAACGGAGCTAAGATGGCAGCGGGGAAAATGAGGCAGAGACGCTTTGGCGCGTAGCTTAAAAATGCTTTCTGCACACTGTGGTAAAAACTGTAATATCGCGAACTGTTTGTCTCTCTAATCCTTTTGAAGTGCATGGGGGGATGGAGAATCTATGCGCGGCCTATGAAGATAGGAGAAATGCCTATGCCAGGCTATAGAGAAGCGGTGGAAGGTTTTTACAGATTTTGAAGAAGAGAGCCTTTGTTTTCAGGCCAGAACAACTCATCCTTAAAAAGACTAAAACCCTATGTTTATGGGCCCATGACTGCAGTATGAATAGACTGTGAGATTTTCATGGGAGAGATGTTTTCCACGTCAGCAGATTGCTTCCGGGCAGGACTGTCGCCGGTGACAGTTTGGAAGCCACGTTAAAGCAGAAGAAACTCTTTTTCCTTAATACCTGAGAGGCTTTTAAGAACTGTAACACTGACCAAATCCCATGTTTTGTTTTTCCCTTGTGTGGTTTTGGTGGGAAGGAGGGGGTGCCAGAAGAGGGGAGAGTTTGCTTTAATTTCTTATTATTTCTTTTTACTTTTAATTCTGGTAGTAATAAATGTTTCTTCATACAGCAACTGTTTAAGCCTGAACCTGTTTTGCCTTGCAGTTTTCCAGTTTTCCTCAATAATCTTTACTTCCCCTTATGCAAAATAACAAATTTCCTGGGGCTTGGCACCTACCCAGCTAGAACCTTACATGATTATACAAAAAGAAAGACAAACCCAGGAGCCTTTATATATATATGTATGATAATATAATGAACATGTGCACTAGGAATTTTGTCATAGGCATGATCAAGTATGAGTGACCAATCACCTCTGTTAGTATGATTGTTTCCCTTATTATCTTTTTGTATAAAAGAATGTGCTTGTTTCCTAGGAGGTGAGCCAGCTGTGTTAGATGCCTGGCATCCTGTTCTGAGGAATTGTAATAAAATAAAATATTTCAGCTTGGTGAGTTGATCAGCTCTTGCACACCATGTGAAAGAATCCTGCTTTAGGAGCAACAAGTTAAAAACAGATCATAAATTTGGCAGGAGCACATCTCCTTTGGCTGGTATCTGTCAGTCTCTAGCCTCTTGTGCCCTTATTTTCATGCCTTGCAGCACAGCACCTTGGCTGCAGCAGGTACATAATTCCATTCCTTATGGGGTTCAGGGAAGACTTGGTCAACTGCCAGTCACCTCTGTGTGTAGGGGTGAAGGGGTGAGAGTGAGTACGGGACTCTTTACACCAGAAACTGGAATGGGTCTGCAGCCTTGGCAGATTGCATATACAAGTGGTACCGACTGGGGAGCCTGGCCTTCAAGGGCAGCAACTGGGCAAATGGGGTGTGTGAGCCCAGCTACTGGGGGGATTTATATATCTGTAATATATAAAGATATATCTATAGATAGATGTATACACACTTGGTTTTTTTTGACCGACATCCTGTGCCATAAAGCACTCAGAAACTCCTTCGACATCTTAGATACATCAACAGAGCAGGAAAACATTCTATACCATAAAATGATCTAAACTTAAAAATTCTTATAAGCAAAGTCTGTGTATCACTGTAGAGAAATACATTAATTTCTCAACTACTTAGTATGCCATCGTGTTTTTCTTGAAATTGAAAGACTGTGATGTTTATCAACATGCAATAGTGTTTGTTCATTATGTTGATTTTTATTACAGGATCCCACAATTTGAAATAATTATGAAGGAAACAACAGAAACAGATTTTTGATTGTTCATTGTTTGTGGCATCTGTAGGAAATATGCCTGCTTGACATCAACTGTTAACAAGCTTTATTTAAAATTTAGGGAAAAACAGTTGTAAATTATAAACATTGTCTATAATAGAGCTTTGTAGTTTACATAATTATATTCTGTGAAAGAAGGGAGGCAAGCTTGGTCTGACTTCATTTTTCCATTAGAAAAGATTCAACTGTCTTCATCCCATGATACCAGCTGCACTGTGCTTTGTATGAGATCACTGTGTTTAATTTCAATAGCCTGCAGAAAGAGTTTATTTTTTAAGTCCTGCCTTTTGCAGATGTGCCAAGGGAAAGATAATTTTGGTTTCTCTAACCATATGCAGAAAGCTAGCCCTGTTCTAAAGCTTTACTTTGCATGGTGCTTCCAGAATAGCCCGTATAGAAATCACAATTTCAAATTGAAGTACATTTTAAGTCAGTTTCCCAAAAGGATTCTCCAAAAGTACTTAGAATTTGTACTAAATATGAGTAATTTTTACTCACGGGTATTCTAAATGCTATTTGAAAAGAATGTGTGCATAAAGACTTCGCAAATATAAGACCAATATTTAAAGAAAATGGTATTAATGGGTGATAACAGGAACATAAAATTTGACTCAACAAAAGTTTTAGGCACAACACTCCTTGTACTTTCATCATGAACTTTCATCACTGAGCCCAGCTTTACAGTGAATAAAACAAAACAAATTATCATTTTTCAAGAGAAATTCTCATCTTGCTATTCTAACTCAGGCTAAATGTTTATGAAACAAAGCCTATGAATTTTCAAACTTTAATTCCTTTAATTATCTGAAGGTATAGTGTATGTATTTCCCTCTTCACAAATGCTTAAAAATAAGACCATAGTTTTATTTCATGTTTCCATTAGACAAGGGATAGTATTTAAAGTAATGGCTCTTGGAACTACAATTCTGTCCTGTGAATGGTAAACAAAGGTTTTAAACTTCTGCCTTGGCAATACAGATGCTCAATTAAATAATTTTACAGAAACTTTTCTCATTTTAACTGAAAATCAACTTTAGATGAATTATTTCCTAAACCTTGGGGAAAATTGGCAAAGTGTTAATTAATTAACTAAATTATGCAATTGTCAAAGCATTTAAGATATTCAAAATGTAAAACTATCACATTTCATTTGAATAAATTAATAATCAGTAACAATGGTAAATGTACTACGATTAAAATAATCTCTGATTTTTTTCTGTATGGAAAATAAATATTTCTGATTGTATCTTTCTTTTTTTGAAGGCAAATTAATCACTGTTTTTATTAACAACAATCAAACCTTTGAGTGCATATGCATGTGCTTGGAAATAATTTGAAATGATCTGGTTAAGATAAGGAAAACAGATTAGATTAAATAAAGGGAGAGCAATGGAACATTCAGTCAGTTTTATTGTATGGATCAGACAGCAAGACACACCTGCACCTAGTGGCAAAAAACTCCATATAATTTGCAGCAAATATGAATAGCAGCAGTAAATGCAGATATATATAAAATACACTACAATCATAAAATTATTATGTGAAAATATTACATTACCTTGTGCAACATCAATAACAAAGTAAGCTTTCTAACTTTCAAATATTATTTGTGCCTTGAAATGAAGAGAAATAATGAGGCCATTTTTTAATGTTAATCCTTTCTTAGAAGATTAGAAAGTAAAACTACCCAAGCAGATCCTGACTATTTCTTAGAGCAAGCCTTTAATCATACTATAATGTAGCTGAACACAGCTTGGTCGGGTGCTTATTTAATTATAATTAAATGCTTGCAACACGTGTGTCATTGAAACTATCCCTATTGCTAGACGTCAGCACTAGGTTATATGTCTAATGATGATTCCAGACTGAAGCTGTTGGGAAGTGTTTTGAACATAGTCTCCGATGGATTATATCTGTGAAAAGAAATTTCAAAGAAAAAACACCAAACAAAACAACCCTAGTTTTGTATTACCAATAATTGGGAAAAGTGCTGGAGTAAGAGCCTGAGACACCTATAGACTTCGTTGGTACATAGATTTATCATTGAGAAAATTTCTCTAAATTGAAGTGTTCTCTTCATTTTTGATTATTACTCTCAAAAGTTCAAAGCCCTAGTCTAGTTTAGGTAGAATAGGTGTTCCAGTCTGAATCCTATAGAGATGCCACATTTACTGTTAAATTTTCCACCATCCTATGGTATAGCTCCTTTCATTTTTATTCAGAAAACAAAAGATTGGAATATCTTAGTTTAATCCCAAGTTTTAAATATGAATATTTGAAGTTTTGCATATGATTCTCTTCCAGCTTCAGTAATAACCTGGAGGTGTTTTTATAAAACTTTTTACTTCCCCCTGAGGACTAAACTGCTCCTGTGTCACAAGGAGATCTTTGATTTCTGTGGGTTTGATAGTGACATAAAGTAAGTTAGTGAAACAGCAAAGAAATGCCACAAAATCTGGCAGATCAGACAAATGTATGTGTAAGTAGACTTACAATAATCTGTAATTAATATACAGAGCTATTTGAATCAAATGTATTCACCATCGCTTAATGCACTTAAGACATGGTCTACGCCAAATTGTCTAATGGTGTAGACAGCTCTTTCAGAAAAGTCTGTGCGGAACTTCCTGCAGGCTAGCAGATGTGTTAAAGGCTTACTCTGAAGGGTGACATCTGGTAATCTCTGATCTACAACAGTTCAACACCTACTATTGAATGCTGGATGTCCCCTAACTATCATGTGACTGATGCTGTAAATACTATGTGTGCCTTCTTCAGGTAAACAAGTCATTCCAAGGAAGATGAAGTTTCTTTTCATATTTCTAATTTGCCTCACTGCAGCATCATTCAACCCTACTTAGACCAGTATAAACAGGTGATAATTTGCAGTCTTTACCAGGCTTGGCACCTCTTTGTTATGTCACATATGTAAGCTCTCACCAGGCTTTAATTTTCTCTAGAGGTATTGTCACCCCAAGACACTGGGCAACAAATAGACTCTTTGGTGTCTCTTGGCATGGAGTCTCCAGTTAAAGAGTTACTAACATACTGTTCTGGTGACAGTAGTTGTAAAGCAGGTAGGTGCTTAGACCTGTTTTATATGGCTGGTCTTTCCATTGGTCTAGCCTGATACTAACTCTTTTTTCACACTTCAACCCCAAGGCATCTTACCTGTGATGTAGTTGCACTTCAGGAAGAAGGGGAGGATTCCTCTTGCGATGAGCAGAGACAAGAGTTATGTCTCATGAGTTGGTTGAGTATGTCACTTCAGGTTTAGAAGCAAGCTTACCATCCCTTTTCAAAGTCTGAAGTCAGGGTTCTCACTCAGCTTTTGTGGATTTGACAGGTGGATCACTTGGTGGATAAGGAAATGGCAGGACGGTCACACTCAAAAGAGTTGCAGTCTGTGGCTTGGTATCTGGGAGGATGTTGATGACAAGTAGTGTTCCTCAGAGGTCTGACTGGGACAAGAATTATTTAAATTTTTGTCGGGGACATGGACAGCGGGATTCAGTGCATTCTCAGCAAGTTTGTGGATGACACCAACCTGTGTGGTTTGGTTGGTACTCTAGGGGGAAGGGCGGGAAGCGATACCATCCAGAGGTACCTTGACAGGCTAGCTAGATGGGCCAATGCAAAACTCATGAAGTTAACAAGGTCAAGTGCAAGATCCTGCACCTGGGTTGGGACATGCCCAAGCACAAGTACAGCTGGGCAGTGAGTGGGTTGAGAGCAGCCCTGCAGAGGACTTGGGGGTTTTAGTGGCTAAAAAATTGTATATGGGCTGGCAGTGTGTGCTTGCAGCTCAGAAGGCCAACTGTATCCTGACCTGTTTCAAAACAAGCATGGCTGGCAGGTTGAGGGAGGTGATTTTTCCCCTCTGCTCCCCTCTCATGATGTCACCTGGAATAGTTGATCCAGCTTTGAGGTCCCTAACATAAGAAGGATATGTGTCAGGTTTTTGCGTGCTAGCTTAAAGAGAACCCAGAGGTGTAGCCACAACCCGACTGCACTACGGCAGGCACAGACACACAAAAGGGCACGCAGATGAGGGTGAGCTCCTCACCTGAGGGGGCTGTCCCTGAGCTGATACGAAGGCACACAGGCAGAGGCAAAGAAGTGAGAGAGAGGGGACTCTCTGCGTAAGTTCCATGCAGAAGGTTTACTGAGGTGAAACAATGTTGGGAGGACACAGAGAACCAAGGATCTGACAAGGATCCAGGGATTTTATAGTGGGGATAGGAAAGGCGGGGATAAGGGATACTTGACAGGAGGCAGGGTTGAGGGCAAGGGAACCAATGGAAATAATGCAAAGGAGGGATTTAGGGAAGGAACCAATGGGGTGTCAAGTGCAACAGAACTTTCTAGAATTAATACATATTAACTTAGGGGAAATGAATATTAACAAACTTATACATAGAACAGGGAGGGGAAAACATGAACCTAACACATAAAAATATGGAAACTGCGGAACCGGGGGATTATAGCCTCTCACCCTAACCAAGGAAGGAGGCAGTATGCTTCGGGGCTTGACCACCACAGCTTGGTGTCTGTTGGATCTTCTGGGGTCAGGGTGGCAGCGCCTTGCACCGCCGCAGATATGGAAATGTATCCATAGTGTTGGAACAAGTCCAGAAGAAAGCCACTAGATCAGTAGAGGACTGGAGTACCTCTCCTATCAAACCTCTAGGTTTTGTTCAACCTAAAGAGGGGATCTGGGACCACCCTCTAGAACCTTCCAGTACCTAAAGGGAGCCTAGAAGAAAGCTGGAGAGGGACTTTTTACAAGGGCATGTAGTGATGAGAATGATCACTACATGATGATGTAGTAATAGCTTTAAAATGAAAGAGGGGAGGTTTTGATAGGAGTATTAGGAAGAAATTCTTTATTGTGAGGGTGGTGAGGCACTGGAACAGGTTGCCCAGAGAAGCTGTGGATGTCCCATCCCTTGAAATGTGCCTAAGCCTATGCCTCAGGGAACAACTTCAACTTTGCAGGTCCTGGCTCTCATGAGGGTCTTCAACCACACTGCTATGGTTACAAAGCAAGGGAGGTGGAACTTCAGTGTTGAATATTCAATACTGTTATGGAATTGTTGTGATTGTGGCTGGGGAGGGGCAGTTTTTGACAGGGAACACCGAGACACAGGAAGTGGAATTTTTTTTTGGTTTGCCCCATTTGCAGAAGGGGAGTGGTGTTGTGCCCTTTAAAAACAGGGAGCAGAAATGCAGGGAGCTCTTCTTGCACTTCCTGACTGCAAGGCTTAAAAAAGCTTTCTCGATGAGACTATTCAAAGGGCTTATGGTTTTTGATGTACTCTGAGTTAGACCCACAGAAGAAATATACTCAAGAGATCAAAACAACATCTTGCCTTTTTTCCAAGGGGGCCACATGCAGTTGCTTGGGAACAGCAGCCATCTTGTTTTTTTCTTGCCTTTTTTGGTTGAACAATGCCCTCGTTTTTACAATTTTCTTTTTATTGCTGTGTTTATTGCTATCTTCTTTAGTAAATTGTGATTCTGATGTTTTTAAATTCTCGTAGTTTGTTTTTCTTTGTTTTTGACCTTCACAGTTGTGAATGAGGGAAGGGGCATTCAAGCAGTCTTAATCTTTTCCCCACCGAGATTTTTTTTTTCCTTTAAAACCATTACACACACAGTATCTTCTGGAGGGAAAACTCAGCCAAACATAAGCAAGCAAGGAAGTTCCTGAAGTACACTGATGATAAATTTCTCCTCCAGCCGCTCAGTTTTGCATTTTCTGCAAACTTGATGAAAATGTCCTCTGTCACAATGTCCAGGTCATTACTGAAGAGCTGAATAGTACTGGACCCAGTACTCACTCTTTGACACCACTATTTACTTGTCTCCAACTGGACTTTTTGCAACACTTGAGGTGCTGCCAAACAATCGATTTTCAGTTCACCTCACTGTGCACTTACCTGAACAGCACTTTCTTAGCATAGCTAAAATTCATAGCTATAAAAAAGAGAAATAGAGCACTGGCATGGTTATCTTCATTCTTCTGAAGCAATTACAGAATTTGGATTTCATATTTAAAAGAGCTTTCTTTTCTTTTTTCTTGACTAAAGAATTCTCTTCAGTAAGTGTTTTCTCTCAGGTAGTTCTAGTTTTGCAGTCAATCCATAAAGAGTTGTCAATGAATTGATTTGACAGTCCCACACATACCAGAAAAAAAAAGAAAAAGGACCCAATATCATCTACATGAGTCTAAAAATAATTACCTTGGGTATTATTCTGCACTTATAAATCAAAACCTATAGTATAACCTTGGAGCAAGCATGAATGATGCTTTAGCCTTTTTTTTCTACCCCACCTTTATAGAAGTGCAGTCTCTTGTCCTTTGGTTTGTTATTTAGTTAAAGGACAAAGACAAGTAACTGAAGACATCAAGCTATTGTACATTGATCTCATAGCAAAAGAAGAAAAAGCTTTCTAAAAGTCTGTAGCATTTTTGGGTGTATCTTTAAAACAAAAAATAGACTTTATTCTTTGATGCCTTTCAGCTAGTTACATTTTCACACATTTCAAGACTTGTCACTTGTTTACATTTTCAATTTTTATTCTAATGAGTGTTAGATAAATGACTGACCTGTGTATGAATAAAAAGAAAAAAGGGTTTACTTGGGGTAAATTATAGTCTAGAGCATTTTCAAAGGGTTGTCTGAATCCTCATTCTGCAGATATATTATGACAGACTGATGTCACTACCTCACATTTGGCTCAGAGGTACATGTAAGCAAAAAAAGCAAACCAATCTGGCTTCAGACTGACTGTTTTAATCACCAGCTGGCTAAGACTACTAAACTATACATTTCCCAAGGAAAGATTATAGACTAGAAAGCCCTAATCCCCATACCACCTCCAGATTCTCATGAATGAATGCATTAGTTCATAAATAAATTACATACTCAAACCTCTGCCTAAACTATGTTCAGTCATTTCCTTGCATCCCTGCGGGTAGCTGAGTGTTCACTCAGATTTCTTTAATTACTAGCTGACATCAGAAGGAACATTGAACTTTCTCTCTTCCCTCTCCCCATATGTACACCACACGCTGGAATATTTTTAGTAAAACCAAAAGAATGGATGGATGGTAGTGAATGGGCTATATTTTTACTATTTCCTGAAATAACACTTATTAATTATTGAGATGTAAAGGTCATATTCTAATGGCAAAAAGATAATGATACTTAGGGTATTACACATTTTAAATGGTATTTTTCTCTTTTTCTCTAACTTTTTAGGGGTCAGTAGTGCAATATTTTCTATTATTTTTCATATTTTATGCTATCTGCTAATTAAGGACAAATCTGTCAGTATTCGGTTACTCAGTTCTCTGGAAGAGTTAATAGAATAGGCAGCCTATGATATTGGTAGGCACCATTTCATTCATTGAATGTCTTAGGAAAGAGTAACAGAACTAATTAGTTGTACCCATTCGTATTGTCAAACGCTGAAGAGATTTGATGATTTAACCAACGATTTTACCGTGGGTCTCAGACGGAGGAACAAATTTCAAGTTCTGTGAAGAACTAGAATTTCATGTGTTTTCCCTTTATTAACATCTACTACATGACTTAGGCACCTCTACATGGTTGGTGTTTTTTCCAGACATCAAATTATTATGCATTTACCAGGAAGCCTGCACAAGAAAATTAACTAAATAAAGGTTCTTTTCGCTTTCCAATATAGCTCAAGAAATGCTCCTGGGGTTTTTTTAGTGGAATAAATTAGTAGAAAAACACTACTAAGAACTTAATATAATGTCTTAGATTATCCAGCCAGTTTCATTTTGAACCACAAATAAGTATATTCTATTGGATGAGGATAAGCGAAGTAAGTCAGTGCATACTTAAAAGAGATGGGAGTATTTTTCAGAAAGAGAATAGGTGACATCTACACTTCATTCAGGCTTTCAATATACAAAATTAAGATGATCTGAGGACTGGATCATCTCTCCTATGAAGATGGGCTGAGTGAACTTTTAAAGGAGGAGAGGGGAGGGGAGGCGAGGCAAGGCGAGGCGAGGCGAGACCTTACAGCAGCCTTCCAGTACCGCCTAGAGGGGACTTTAGTAATGAGGCCTATAGCCATGAGATATGCCATGCAATACATGGCAAAGGGATTTCTGTGGGCATGCTGGCCTGTTGTTAGGTTTTCAGAGGCCACATGATCATTATCACTGCAATCGGACAGGTGGAAGACAGAGCAATGCTAAGGCATCACAGTTCTGTTCTGCCCTTGCACAAGACCCACAGTCTGTAATCCCTCTCTTTATAACTCTCAATGTCTCTCATTCACATAGAAAGTGGCTGACCCACTACCATTTATGGCAGCAGTAACAGATTATTTGACTACAGTTTCACCTCCACTTGTCCAAAAAGCATAAATTGGCATTTGAAATCCTCCATGGCAAAGGATGAGGATACAAGCACCTTGCAAACAAGTTGACATGCTTGTTCCTCTCTCCTCCCCAAAGCAAAGACAACTCTTTGGTAATTTTTGAGTCTCTGACTTGTACATAGCTTTATGCACAACTGACTGCACCCATGGTGGTGGTTGCAACTTGATGATCTTTAAAATGATCCCCTCTAACACAAACCATTCTATGATTTTATGATCTAGAAGTCCTAGACAAAGAACTGTTGACTAAATAGTGTTACATCCAAAGGCTCTGAACAGCAAAGAGGCAGTTAATAAGAATCTGAACATCTATTACTAGGATGATGCAGATCAAGATATGTAGAGAGATTTTGTACTAATATCTACTTGGACAATCTCTTTGTACTCCAAGACTACCTGCCCTTCCTTCCTTTTTCTGCTTGAGTTTATCCAGGAACTGCTTGTTCATCTATGCAGACTTCTTGGCATTTTTGCCTGACTTCGTCTTTGTTGGGATGCATCACTCCTGAGCTCAGAGGAGGTGATTCTTGAATATCAGCCTGCTTTCTTGGGCCCCTTTTCCCTCCAGGGCTCTGTCTCATGGCACTCTACTAAGCAGATCCCTGTAGAGGCTCTGCTCTCCTGATGTCCAGGGTAGCAAGCTTGCTGTGTGCTCTCCTTGCTGCCCTAAAGATCTTGAGCTCTATCATTCCATGCTCACTACAGCCAAGGCTGCCCTTACACAATGGACTTTAAACAATTTTTCATATTGGCATGGCAGATGAACATGAACAGATGTGACACTCACAAAACAATAAAAAACAACAGTGGTGAAATACTACCTGCCATATGTTTTCTAGAAATTTCTTCATTAAAATTCTACAGAGACTGTGTAATTAATGAAATTAAACTTTTAGATACAAATTCACAAATTCAGTCTGATATGTTAAACAGAGATTCCCATTTGTTCTTTGTGATCTCTGATAAAGATCCTGCAGATCAAATTAAAGCCCTAAACTTATCCAACTTTTTCCAGTAGTGATGTAGCAACATTAGTAGTAACATCAAAAAAAACCCAAGCTTTTTGACAGTTGCCTTGTCAGGCCATGACTCAATATATATACATCTGCACAACTCTGTCCTATGTAGCTTTTCATCAGAGCTCAACTAATAGTGAACATAGGTAGACTGGCAGATATTAGCTGATTAACTAAAAATTTTTCAAAATTAATTCCAAATTTATTATTTTAATATTTTACATTTTTAATACATGAACAGTAAAAAAAGCATTGAAAGAACTTATATTTTTATTTATTTTTTAAAGGTAGCATTGATGTGCTGTGATTAAAATAATAATTACTAAATATGTTTTCCTAACATCACTGAAATTTAAGCCTCACATAGGCTCCAGCTACATACTGTGTTATGATAATGGATACTGAATAGCAATTGTATTGATTTTTACTTTATTATTCCAGCCTTACTGTCATGTAAATGGAATTACAGATGGACCCACAATTTATGATGTTTAAATCTAGTTCATATCATGGGAATTCTTATTCTTCAAAAAGAATATTACTGCATTTCAAATCCTTGAACCACGGGAACTGTACTTTTATTTCCTTTAATTTTCCAATTAAATAAATTAAATCAAGTTCTTAGTCCCCATGAGAATACACTTGTTGGCTATAGTATTGCGTATTTTTTCTTGTCTCTTAGGAGGTGGAAATTTTGAGCTATCTTCATTAATATTCAGAAAATCCAGTAGCTTCCTGGATCCATCTCATACAAAAAGCCTAAAGAAGGTCAAACAGAGAGGTGAAGCAGAGAAAATTAATTTCTTGTGAAGAAAGGGAAAAAGAAACAATGCTTCTGCATCCTGTCTTCAAAGTCATATCTAGAAAATACCTAATTTTACATTGAACAAATGGGCTCAGAAAGCATTTTATAAAGCAATAGTGAAGTATTAAAGTTTATTATTAAATAGCCAGGAAAATATAATTTATAAATGTTTTGCAGTTTCCTAGAGTAGTTTATTAAGATTTTATACAGAAAATTTTAATTCATCTGTGGAACAGTTTTATAGAATTTAAAAAGATATAAAGTAGAACGAACACAAAAATAGGGACATATATGACTTATTGATACAGCCAGGATATAAACAAGGGATTGTGGTGGGCTGACCTTGGCTGGCTGCCATACACCCACCCACCCTACTCCTCAACAGGACAGGGAGAGAATACAAGATGGAAAGGCTCATGAGTTATGATAAAGACAGGGAAATCACTTACTAATTACTCTTACAGGAAACCAGAATTAATGCAGGGGAAATTAATTTAATTTATTGCCAATTAAAACTAAAGATCGATGGTGAGGAAAAAATACAAAAACTTGACACCTTCACCCACTGTTGGGGTTTGGCGCTGGCCTGACGCCAGGCACCCACGAGAGTCGCTTGCTCACCCTCCCCTGCCACAGTTGGGCAGAGGAGAGAGGGGAAAAAGATTTACGAAGGCTTCATTAGTTGAGATAAGGCCCGGAAGAAACACTTCAAGGGCAAAACAGGCTTAACTTAAAGTTACAAAGTGACTTTATTGCTAACAGAATCAGAGGAGGATAATGAGAAATAAAATAAGCTGTTAAAAACACCTTTTTTCCTCCAGCCCCTCCCTGCTTCCTACCAACGGCACAGGGAGACAGGGCATGGGGGTTTGGTCAGTCCATCACCGAGATTCTCTTCCGCTGCTCCGGGAGAGGAGTCCTTCCCGTGTGAGGCCGTGGGGTCCCTCCCACGGGAGACAGTTCTCCTGAACTTCCACTGCGTGGGTCCACTCTCAGGAGCAGCAGCCACACCACACCTTCTGCAAGGTGAGCCCTTCCCACGGGCACACAGCCCTCCCAAAACTGCTGCACCATGGCTCTCTCTTTCCACGGGGTGCAGTCCTCCAAGGACAGGCTGCTCCAGCCTGGAAGCAAGGGCCCTCTCTCTCCACCGGGTCTTCCACTGGATCACAGCCTCCTGCAGGCATCCACCCGCTCTGGCACAGGCACATTCCCCACAGGCTGCAGGTGGATCTCTGCATCCCCTGTGGATCCCCACAGGCTGCAGGGGGACAACCTGCTTCACCATGGTCTGCACCACAGCCTGCAGAGGCACCTCAGCTCCAGGGCCTGGAGCACCTCCTGCCCCTCCTTCTTCACTGACCTTGGTGTTGCCATGTTGTTTTCCCTCACATGTTCTCACCTCCTTCTCTTCTCTGACTAGAATCCAAAACTTCGTGCCTTTGTTGTGACTTTCTTCTTAAATACGTCATCACAGAGGCGTTACCAGCCTCTCTCATTGGCCCAGTTTTGGCCAGAAGCATGTCCATCTTCAGAGCCATCAGAGATTGGCTCTGCTGGACATGGTGGAAACTTCAGGAAATTCTCACAGGAGCCACCTCTGTGGCCCCCCGCTACCAAAAACCAGGCTGTGCAAAACCAATACACCCACAACTCCCTTTTCCCCAGTCTCAACTTCAATCCTTCATTTTCAATTCCTCTGGCTCCCATCGTGCAGGGATATGGCCAGTGAGGAGAATGTGTTCTATTCAAATACAAAAACTATATTGTAATCTGTATTGATCTACTGCATCCACCCAATTATTTAAAATTTCCATGATGTTACAGCACAATATGATGGAAACAATCTTAATGAATAGATTACCATAATTATATGGTTAAGTTGTAAGTAATTTGTTATATAGAGTTAGATGTCTAGTCTAAGATTACTTTTGTAGTCAATAGCGTCTCCAAGAGTAAATACTGCTACTCTAGATGTAGGGGTCAGATGGGAAGGTTTTAGCAAAATGCTACATCTGACCACAAAGGATTGGAGAATGTTAGTGAAGAAAGCTGTGTTTCTCACCTACAAACATAACTTGTATGTAGCTAAATTCAGGTAAAGTTAATAAAGAATTACTTAGAATAAACAGGAAGATGTTCACTGTACTTTACAGACTGGATCACATGCTACCATGAACTGCACATTATAAGGGGTTTTTGAAACTATTTATTAAGTGT
The DNA here is from genome assembly GCF_017639235.1 of Corvus kubaryi. NCBI lineage: Eukaryota > Metazoa > Chordata > Aves > Passeriformes > Corvidae > Corvus > Corvus kubaryi. The sequence continues at coordinate 10,997,639 of NW_024582073.1, forward strand.
TAGCTTATTACTCATAGTTATTTTGCAGTCTGCTTTTAAACTTGATAGATTCTCAGTGAGCAATATTATGGACTGATGATAAACAAAAACCAGAATGTGAAATATTTAGAAAGCTTACATTAATTTTTACTGTAAAGTACAAATATATACAAATACTGTCAATTTGTTCTGTAATGGAAAACGCATGTACCTTAAGCAATTCCCTCATCATTACTATCTCAAAAACTCTGTTATAATACTTACTTTCAACAAAGGTTACATCTACTTTTAAGTAGTTTTTTTGTTTGGTTCTCTCAAGTGGATAATAATATCATCTGCCATTATTGCATTTGTAATTCATTATCATTTTCTATAGTGTGTACAGAATTTGTAAGAGAGTATCAAAAAATATAATTGCCATAGAATCATAGGTTTTAAATTTTGCACATAACACAAAACAAGCACATAACTATACAAATATCATAAAATAATTTTTGCAGGTGTTTTGCTTTCTCAAAATTGTAATGACTTAATTATAAGGTAAGAAATCAAAATTTTAAGCTGCTAAATATATGAATCAATAAAAAATTAAGACTTATACATGTATACATTCTGCTGAAAATTTATTTTCTATTAAAACACAATTTATAATGGAGATAACTGTGTACTGATTAGGAAAAGACTCATCATCTGCTATTATTAAATTATATTAAGGTAAATAGAAAAAAACATTGGTGAAGTCAATGGTATTAGAGATTGTTTTGGTAGAGAAAAATTATTAGATATAATTCTTGTAGTGCATTACAAAAATACTTAGCCTTAAATGTAATAACTTTCCTGTGGCAAGAATCTCTCCTCAATCCATATGCTGTGCCATTTGACCGCTGAGAAAAGCTTCTTATATGTTATAGCTGAAAGCATTTTAAATAAGTTGGTCAGAACTCCTTGGAGGAGGAATACAGTAATATCTTGAGCTTACAGTTGTTTGCAGCAAAGTGCCTATAAGCTACCGTGAAAACTCTAAATTACTAGTCTTCAGAAAGCTAAAACCCTTGGCTCCAATCATTTTACCTAGTTAGTGAAATTTTATAAAGCAAAAGTTTAATTTATAATTTATTTTCTCTCTGTTAGAATCTTCCACTTTTTTTAAGTGTTTGAGTGATGAGTTTTCATGTAAGCATCTCTGTCAAAATAATAGATTAGAGATGGCACATCGCTTCAACCATAGGTTGGTAACCTTAGGACAGGCAGATGTTTGGGTGTTTTCTAGTGGAACTCATGCTCTCAGTAAAAACATATTATGTTCATTCATGGTTTTGATTTCCACACACTCAGCCATCTGTTAAAATGACACCTTGCCTGTTAACAAGCTAGTTATAAATCAGGTAAAGATAGGAGGAGGTGGAATACCTCAATAAATACCAAAAATGGCTGCATCCGCTAAATGTCTCTCCATTTAAACTATATTGTGTCATATTCATCTATAACTTTCTAAACCCCTTAAAAATAGTAATTGAATAAAACAACCATCTCTGTAGTCTTTGTTTTATTGAAAAATATTTTATCATATCCCTTATTTTATTTCTATCCTGTGTTTTTGAACAGCATTTAGAATTTGTAATCTCTTCAGTCAATATCAATAGCTTTATGATGTGCATTGTTATCTTAACAGAACTTGTGCATTTGACACCACATAAGTACTATATTTAAAATACTGTTTGTATTTTGACTTAAGGAAATCAAGTCAATCTTTACATATCAAAATTCAAATCACATTATTCTCTAGCATTTTTAATATTAAAGAAAGGAAAAAAATCAATAATAGCTTAAGAATTTGCACCTCTTTTCAACTATTTGCTGACAAGACCGTGATTTCTCTTATGAGATTCACGTTTCATCATGTTAAAATGTAGTAATGACTTAGAGGCTTGACCACTGACATTCTTCAAAGCTAAATATGGAAATGTAAACCTAAAAAAAAATGTGAGGGGTTTAGAATGTAGTAGTTTATATATTTGGGTACCCTCATAGAGTTATCTTACTATCTGGAGATTTTCAAACTCGATTAGACATGCCCTTTGTCATATGATTTTCCTTTTAAGTTATTCCTAAAAGGCATCCAGAGGTCCCTTTTTGACTTTAATTCTTCTGTTAAGAACAATTGTGAGAAGATAATGTTAGAATAACCTTGATAACCTTAAGTTTACTTTTCTGTTACTATTGCTACTGGTTTCATTATGTTTGAATATTTTTTATTATGTGGGAGATTACACTAATTATTAAAGGTTAGCACTTCACCTGGGAAACTTGTTTGCTCGGGGTGTCAGAATCGACCAGTAATTACACAAGAAATATGTGTGTACTTCAGACACCTTTAGCCAATAGCTTTCAAACAGCTCTAAACATTAAAGTGCAAGAAAGCAGTAAACTACACAGAATTTAACTTTTTGCAGTATACTGAACATTTCATGAGCAAAAAATGTAATGAAATTCATCTTGTAGAAGACTGTTACGAGAAGAAACTTAATGAACATGAATATGTGAGGAAAGATAAACATCTTCTGCTTGGAAGGAACGGGACTGGCTAGATAAAAATAATTCAAAATTGTGTGGAAACAATAAGAGGGAAAGACTGAAAAAAATATATGTAAAGGAATAAGTAGGTTCAAGATAAAGAGTATAAACACAATTTCGGAATTAATACCTGCACTACACATCAATAGCTGAGATCCACTTTCAGATTTATATTTTACTTCATTCACTGAAAAGAAAAAGAGTAATTTTAAATATATATCCTGTATTTCTGAAATTTACTCACCCTTGGTCTCAAATATATTTCTCAAAAAATATACTATTATGAAGAGAACTCATTTATCATGGTGCCAACCTGAAAATTTTGTGAGGTGATAATGACTGTGAACTTCTTTTGGTTTAAAAAATCTACTTTAGAGAGGAATGAAATCAGAAGTTCAGAGAAGATGTTAAAATGTTAAAGGACAAGAATATTCCTTTAGCTAAGGGTTTTATTTAACGGTTTGTCTTAACCAACTGTGTGTTTGGTGCAAGAATATTGGTAAGTATGCAGATGATGAAATTATAGATTATTAAAATTACTAAAATAATTATATCCATCAACACCTATTTGGATTCTGTGTACATTGTTTTATAGTATTTGATAAATTTTCCTAGTAACTTTCATTCTTCATAGAATGTAAGAACTGTATTTTTAACACTTTGCTAAAGAATACCGAATAAAAAATATCCATATGGTAACTTGTGTTTCTCAGATATATAAATCTCAGGATTTTATGATGTCTCTCACATGAAAAAAATAAAGTACTTTGCATACTGAATATAATCTGTTTTACTAAAAAATGTGTCACCACAGTATTACAAACTCATTTCTCATCCTGCAAACCTTTTGTCTTGCATTATTTTGACAAGTCTGGACCTAGACAACATTTTATTGGAAAGGAGTAGAATTGCCACAATGATTTGTTCTGCATTTTATTATTTTTGAGTCAGTAATAACCCATAACAAAATGCTTTTGAATATATTTGTCACTTGTATTTCAATGTAAAGGATGTTTTTAAACTATCTATTTTGACTTCTATTTGTTACATATAATATCACATTGATTTTGAAAGTCATGTGATAACGGTCTCTTCGCCCAGAGTGCTTAAGAACTTTCATAATTAACTGACTCTTATGTGGTATCAAAGGAAATATTATCTATTCCATCAAAGAAAATATTATCCATTCCAAGGACTAGAAATCCTTGCAAATTCTTAACAATATTATTTAGAAATAGCTTTCAATAGTTTCCAATTAAGAACATGAACAGTAAAACATATTAACTTTTGGTAAATATTGAACACAATGGAAATCAAATTAAATAGAAGCCACTAGAAAGAACAGGCATTCCAGTGAAATGCCATCAACAGTCATGTCCTGTTATTACTGCTATTAACTTAATGACAAGCAACAGCAGCAAAACCAACACAGAAATAATAAACTTAGTACTTTTGACTTTCTCTGTGTGAAATATTTGGGTTTGGACCAAATTATTTCTTGCTTTAGGTAAGTTTTTAGAAATTTTCAAGTCCAAAGTTCTTATCATTCAAAAATAATCACCACTGAACAGTATTTCTACAATTATTAAAACCTGAGAAAGGGCAGATATTTATTTTTTGGCACTTTTTATCTTGTTTAAATAAGTTCCTTTTCTACCTGTGAGCCCACTGGGCTAAAGCAGAGCAGGAAGTGGAAAGGTTTCCCCCATACAGGGGGAATACAAACCTCTTCTATTTAAGATATTTAAAATAGATGAAAGAGAATCAATACAAAACTTAAAGCCATATGATGAATGGGATCTGTTTTCATTTTCTCAATGAGACAAAATACCATACAGTTTTACATATAAATCATTAACAAACTGAGACATTAATTCATACTAGAATAAACTAAATCGAATTACAGTAAAATTAGCACAACGTATTCCTTCAAATTATTTTCAGATTACAATTTGGTGTAACCTGACAACTGTAGTTGAAAGATGAAACTAAATTATTACTGTACTTACACTTTTTTTTATCTAGAAAAGAGAAATCTGATTATAAATCTTCTAATGTCTTCATTAGACATTAGAGAAACATCAACATAGAGAAACATCAGCAGGAACTAAGCCAAGTTCAACAATAGAAGCACCCTTGAAAATATGCATACTTCAGTGTCAGAGAAAAAGTCAACATATAAATTAAACATTTACAGGGAACACACTGGAAAACAAAGGAGTTTTATAAAACTATGTGACAGACATCTACAGCTAAACAGTTTAATTTATATAGCATTTGCATTTCATTAATTGAAAAGATTATTAATTTCACCATATTTTATTTTTTATTATTTTTTTAATCTATACAGGCAACCCATCTGATATATTCATTTATGCAACACTGGAAGGATTCCCACTGCTGATTTAATTCTGCAAAAAGTGAATTCTTGAGAGTGATAAGAATTATGTATGTCTTTTGTCTTTAAGATGATGATTATTGCTTGCTTTCCTGTCTCATCTCTCTCCATATTGCTTGCCAGGAATTTATCCTACTGCTCTAGATGTGTCTGGCTAATGCTAGTGAAAGAGTCAAAGTCCATTACCTTTGTATTAAACTGAGATAATTGCCCTGTTGTCCTGTACTAAACTGTAATGAGTGCCCTGTCTCCTCCAATACCAGGAACCAAAGCTTTAGCCTAATAATCTAGGAAAAAGCACATTGTGCCTTAGCTTTACACACAGTCTTTTTCCATTTGTCTGTTTCCCTGTCTTGTGAGGGTTGATAGAACCTGAAAGAGTAACTCTGTGGCTTGAGTCTTTTTGCAACATGGAGTTATGGCAGGTAAAATAAATGTTGGTTCTGCTGAGGACAGTGAAGAGAAAGAGCAGTGCAGAGAAGAAAGAGCAGAAGAAAGGACTCAGAAATGTAGGCTAAACAGATTGGGCCAAAAGTACAAGGAATATATGCCCAAAATGCAGTTTGGCTGGTATGAAAGGAAACTGGTTAAATAATATGGGGAGATTTATTCAGAACTATAGAGCCATTGGACTATATGAACTGTTTGTTTATCTAGAGAGGAAGCTAACCTATCTTAAAAGAACCAGTCTAGAGAACTACCCATGGATATTCTCATCAGTTATAGGAAAGTCAGAGAAGAGTAATTATTAATTTGGGGAAGAAGGACAGAGTTCTGTTCAAGGTTACTGCTTATCTCTGTGGCAATCTGAACTGTTATTTTCCAAAGATTGTGACAGTGTTCTCTGGATCTAACAAACTTTGTAACTAGACAGCTGCTCAGAGATCCTTCTTTTCTGGCCCTTTTTCTTTTTTTTGAGATATACACTGTCTTTAAAAAGACCTAAGTTAATACTAATACTGGTATCACTAACTCAGTTAGAGCATGATGCTAATAACACCAAGATAGTGGGTTTGATTTCTATATGGCCCATTCACTTAAGAGTTGGACTTGATCCTTCCAACTCCGTGATTCTGTGATCATCATGCAAGAAACTACTATACAGGACTTGTTCAGCTCAGGTTTTCTTCTATAAGCACTGTTGTTCTAAATGTGAGCTCATTACCCAATGTGCAGCACCAATTCATACACCAAGGTGAGGTATTTCTATTTTTTTAATCTAGTGTGAACCAAGTAGGGAGTACATGGTAACCCACAAAAGGCTGGCCCCTGATCATCAAAAAGTTACACTATTTATACATTTTAACAAACAAGGCATGTTGATTCATTGGTTATAGAGTACATAATGAGTCAGTAGTCACGATCTCCCACATCAATTACTTTTCCACCAGGTACTGCTCAGTTCTGCTGACTTAATTTCTGGTGGCTATTGTCCAAACAGCCCATTCATTTTGGGATTGCCTTCCATTTCCTTATAAAATTAGCCAAGCATGAAACATTCACAATGCAATTGTTTAATCGTAACTGTCCAGCTACTGCTACTGATTAACGACTAAAAAAAAAATTGAAAAGTTTGATTCAAATCTTTAAGGACTCAAATTTTGAGTGGCTCAATAAAAGTGTGATGGGTAAAAGCCATGATACTACTCGTAAATTACTGTGCTTCCTAAAGTTAGAATTCAGTCAGAATCTGGCAATGGTTTGTAAATCTTGAGCTAATGAGGAGATATCATAAAAGAAGTAGCCAAACCTAGATGTGGAACAAATAGTAATTTTGTAGAATAGGTATTGACCCATAACCTGTTAAGCACCAACACAGTTACTTACAGTTAGCATTGAATTTGTCATCCAGCATAATAGAAAGAAATATTCTAGTAGCATTTAAGTGTGTATTTAACATTAAATTCTCCCTTGATTACAGATTGACTTAAATAAATGGTTAGCGTTTTCTTGCATAGTTTCCCTAGGCATACAAATCAAACTGTGCAGGATATTTTAGGAAATCCAGTATCTTAGAATTCATTAAAATATTGCATAACATTTTCCTGCACCTTTGCGGAAGAATATCCTTTGAATAGGGCTCTTGATATAAATCAGTGTATCTTTTACTAAGGCACAAATATTTAATTCATATTTACATGAAAAATGGACTGAAGGGCTGACATGCTGGAAAGAATTATCATAGCTGTTTGAGTATGTGCCATCAGTAAAAAAACCTTGAAAAAACAATGTATGTATTATATGCCTGATTATATTATGGCTGATAAGCTTTTATATTCGGGTTCTTTTCAATCTTAAGACAAAGTCACTACATCATTTTTTACATAAGGTACACACTTCTTCCATGCTCAGTGAAAGTTTATTATACACATACAATGAATACCTATAAAACCCCTTCTACTATAAAATACAAAATGCTTGTAAAACTTCTATTTTGCTGTATTTTAACAATATAAATGAGATACAATAAATAAAACCCAATCTCTTTCAATATCACTTAATGAATTATTTATTTCCTCTACTTTTTGTAAATTTCTCAAAGCTTTTCAATATATGAAGAGAGAATTTGTGATTGTTCTTTCCAATTTCTTTTTTAAAGCAATGCATATGAAAGGTGACTGATGAATCCACCAGAAGAACTTCTGGGCTCTTTGCTCCAGTCTATTTCAGTGGTCAACCTTATTGCAAAGGGTAAGCAAGATACATGCATGCCATAAAAGTCTTCAAATCACGGAAGAACTAATCAATGAAAACCTTCTAGAGGCTTTATGAGTTTTACTCTTTAAAATTTTAAATTCTCACCCACTTTCCTTATTTAAAAAAAATTTTGAGGGGAGGGAGGTAGGGAATCAAACTGCATTTTGAAAGTTGTTTGCATCATAATAACAGTTTCTCGACAGTAATCTCATATTCTCTCATTGCTTTCTAATTACTACTTAGCAAGCAGATTAAGTTCCATTGTGTTCCAAAGTAGCTTTAACTTGCTGTATTGCTTATCAGTATAACCAGCTGTTCAGTGGTAGATTCAGTGATGACGGCATTTTTAATTGCTTTTTTCGTTTGGCTAAGTAAGTTCAGATGGTCACTAATTAGTTCTGTCATGCTGAGGTAGTTTTGTTATGAACAATGCAATCAGTGTTTCATTGAAAAGACAATTTTCCTGAGATCAACACTGCTTAATTATCCCTAGGAATCTGTCCTCAGTTTCTTTTTTTGTTATCGCTGTCATGAGTAAGGTGATATGAATTAAACTGAACTGCCACTAAAAAGAAAGCTTCTACTAGTGCACATAATGATTTCTCATTTTCCTCTCCTCAAAAGCAATCAGCTGAAACAGTCATAAAGACTTATTCTTTATTAAGGTCTATGCCTTGCTTTAGGGCAGCCCAAGTTATTTCAAAATTATAAGGCATTGAAGCAATTTATGATATTCACACCTGTGTCTGTGTATCTCTTACATAAAGCATCATGAGATGACTGGCTTTTTCTTAGGTATTTTCATCTTATTCTATGTAAGAAAATAGTCTTCCTGAAATATCAGAAGAAAGTAGTTATGGCTCTTTTATTTCAAGATGAATAAAACGAAATAAAAAAATCAACAAATGCTATTAAAAATCATGAATATTAGTTATTTTTTTCAGTGTTTACTTTCATTGAAAATCAAGTGCTGATTTTTTTTTTTTAATTATATAATAATGAGTTTGTATCTTATAGTACAAAAAACTCAGTTGGAGACTAAAGGATCAATGGAACTCCTAACAGAAGTTTTACTTGCAGATTTTTAAATACCTGGGGTTTTTTTCTGTTCTTTATTAGAGATCCTCTTTGACAGATCTTTTATAATGCCTGTTGGTTATGAAAGCAAATGCATATTGATTTAATAGTTACTAAAGATTTACTTGTAATGTGTAATTTCTGAGGCTACGATAGGTAAAACTTTTTGGTAAACTCTGAAACACCAAGAAAGTATCTAAAATTGACTGTATAGAGCTCAGCATTTGTGTAGTAAGAATTTTTTTATTAATTTCTTAATTCCTTACCAGTTTGTGTAACTTTAACATGGACCAGTGTCTCTTGACATACTCAAAAAGCTGTATCTGTTTCAGTTTTATGTTTATAAGTATGTGGAAATGCTCTATGGTATTTTGGTAAGACAATTTATGTGCTTGGGCTAACAACTGTTTCTGTTGACTGTGGGATCAAATCACTAGAGCATTATTGTGAAAAAAATTGAGCTAAAAATTATATCTATCAGGAAAATAGGCTGTAAGGAAGGCTGAGAAAAACATACTATACTGATCTTCCTGGGGAATATTCAGCTGCATTTAGTCATTTTGGATTCAATATGTCATGGAAACTCCATAACAGCAATTTCCATCTGAAGAGTCAGATGTGAAGGTAGGACAGAAAACACAGTAATGATTATGCAGCACTGAAGAGTGACTACACCAGTGGCACACAGAAATGGGCTTATACCCACTCATTGAGAAGAAAACAGAAAAATTCAGTTGTACAGGTAGTGACTCCATCCAGTCCAAGGCTTTATTCTAATATTAGTTACTGAATCAGAATTTCTTGCTTTTCATCAACTCCTATTTATAGCCCAAGAATATTGAAATCCAATTTATTAAGTATATAATACATTTATGCTTGTGAAAGCAATCAAAAAACTCTTAACATTTGTTCCATATAAATATTTGATTACTCAGCATTTGTCTGATTGTACCCTGTAGACAAAAATGATGGCTGTATAAATCAGGAGTACCAATAACAAATAGATAGCAGGAATAGAAACATATTAAAGGCACCTGAACACAGTTCTTATCAAAATATTCTTTATATATATTTACATATATGAAAAGAAATGGAGAAAGTGAGTTTCACATAAATCATTTATAAATTTAGATCATGAAATAAGTGAACTTTAAGTCACACAACTACTTCAGAATTACTAAGCATTTACTTTGACTTAGGAGAACGCTAAAACTTGGAACACATCTTTGAGTACTGTAAGAATGATGCTTTTTCTTTGTGAAGATATATAAGTTGTAAAATACAGAATAATCCTATTCTTCTAAATATGGTTAAATTTTCAGTCTACAGTACTCCTAATCAGTATGCAGCTTCTTTGTGGTCCTGAATTTGCTGCAGGATTAATGAAATGTCATTTTTCTAAAACAATAAACCACAGGATCATAGTATGTTAAGGGGTTGGAATGGACCTTAAAGATCATCTAGTTCCAATGCGCCCTGCCATAGTCAGGGACATCTACCACTAGACCAGGTTGCTCAAGGCATTATCCAACCTTGCCTTGAACACTGCCAGGGCTGGGGTGCCCACAGCCTCCCTGGGCAATTTGTTCCAGTGTCTAACTACCCGCATAGTAAAGAATTGCTTCCAGATATCTAACTTAAATTTCCCATCTTTCAATTTGCACCCATTATTCCTTGTCCTATTGTTATGAATGTATTGTGATGTTGGCTTTTCGCATGTTATATAATTGCTATGAATGTATTGTAATATTGGCTTTTTGCATGTTACTTAATGTTAGAAAAACTTTACCTAGGTTCTGTAATGCAATACGTGATATAGAATGTCTATTGTTTATGTAGTCAATTTAGAAAAGATCGGCAGAGAAAGTCTTCACATTCCTGGAGTATCTTATCAGAGAAGGAGAAAACCCAAAACCAGAGAGAAGAATTTATGGAGGGAGCAGAGATGGAATAGAGCCAAGGAGGAAGATAAGGCTTATGGGATGATACATAGAAACGCCGAAGAATTTATGAATCATGCATGATTGTGATGAATATGCAAGAGATGTACTTTTAAAGACAATCTTTTCGATCTAGAGGCGTGCCTTTGGCTCTGCCAAAGCATCCGGCCGTAATACCCTTTTTGCTATTGTCTCCTAATTGTCTCTTTTATTAAACTTCTTTTAAAATTTTATAAAGAGTGAACCTCTTTTTTCACACGATTGCTATAGTTCCTCTCCAGCTTCCCTGTAGGCCCCTTCGGATACTGGGAGGCTGCTATGAGATCTCCATGCAGCCTGCTATTTCACAGGCTGAAGAGCCCCAACTTTCTCAGCCTGCCTTCCTAGGGGAGGTGCTCTAGTCCCCTTATCAACTTCATGGCCCTTCTCTGAACTTGCTTCAACAGTTCCATGTCTTGACATGGAACTAGACCTTATTTTTTCTTTAGGAAAAGGAAATAGATATATAAACTAACAATAGGAATCTTATATTCCTAAAAACAGTTTATGTTGTAGGTTTGTATTTTCCGGGGAATTTTCTCCCATCTGAAGGGAAGATGCTGTGATGGGAGGAGGTTGTCTGGGAGATTGATAGGGGCAATTAAGAGATAAGGCCAAGCACTCTCACATACCACAGTAATGACTTGGCCAGGGGAAACTAGAGTCATGCCTGGGGGACGGGGGATCAGTTCAGCAGTTATGGCGTAAATAAACGTGAGAGGTATTTGGGAGCAGACTCTAGGACTCTTGCCTGGTGGGTGGGGGGCTGGTTGCTGGTCCCTTTTTCAGTTCGTCCCTTTGTCTCGTCAAGGAGAATGGTCATGTGTGTTACAGAGGGCACTTGGCTGCTCCGGGGATACTGCTACAGTTTAGCTTTTCAGCCAGAATGTTACTGAGACTGCTGCTGCCTCTTCTGCCTGTGAGTTTTGCAAACAGGAGCCACCTCCCATCCTCCCCCTCGCCTGAGCTCCCAGCACCACCTCTGAAGGTTTTCTGTGCCCATGCTGGAGTGCCCCTGAGGCCACGGGGAACCATTGCAGCCCCTCCGCCTCTCCCAGAGTCACTGCCACGTCTCTGCCCCCACACGTGCCCCTTGCAGGTTGTGAACGTAACTACACCAAAGGGGAAATCGCTTGATGGGCAGGAAAAGGCTGTCGTTGGGTTTTCTGGGATTTTTGTTGTTGCTGTTGTTGTTGGTTTCCTGTCTTGAGATATATATGTGTATAAAAATATATATGTATATTCTAGTAAAGAACTGTTATTCCTTTTCACATACCTTCACCTGAAAGCCCTGTAATTTCAAAGTCATAATAATTTAGAGAGAGGAGGTCATCTTCTCCATTGCAGGAAGGTTCCTGCCTTCCTTGGCAGACACCTGTCTTTTATACCAGGACACATAACAATACCAGCCTTTTATCCAAAACCAGTGACATAGGAAGGTTTTTAAGAGAGTTGGTTGCCTCAGAATGCAATCTCAATCTCTTTACTCCTAATTCATCCAACTACTTAGAGCTGGACAAGAATAAATATTGAGAGAGATGCTATTTTAACACTATAAATTAAGCAGGGTTAAAATATGAGCTCAAATATTGTTCTGCAGGTATCTATACCTTGTAATTAATTTGACACGTCATTTCAATGTGTTCCCTTTTACCAACTGGCATTTTCACAGAAAATCCTAGGCACACTTCAGGGCACATACATCACACGTACCCTTCCCAATGGGTACTTTGAATGCGGTAGTCTGTCTTAGAGTAAAACAAAGTTTAGTTATTTTACTATGAACCAGGTAGCTCTGCCTGGACTCAGAATCACTGAACATTTTCTGTCAGTAACACATGCCTTGCCTGAATTCTATACTAATTCTACACTAAGGAGTGTAGAGAAGTGCATTGGTCACTTACTGTTCAAAGCATGAAGGCAATCATTTGCACTTTTAGAACACAGTAGGTTTTTTAAAAAGATAGATATACTATCTTAATGACAAAAAGAATTAGGAAATCTGCTCAGAATCATAGCACCAAGAATTTGGTTTTCTTCTTTGCCTAAGGATACCAAAGGGATGGCAGCATGAGTCCTTATTATCCAAATATCTCAGCAAGAGGGGTATGATATTAATAGATTATTCTTCCTCACATTGGGATCTGCTTTGAGGGGGTGTTATGCTTGCTGGCATGCTTTCTTCCCTTTTTTTTATCCATCATCTGCAACTCCATATTAATTTTGATTTTATCATGTACAGCTTGGTTTACATATTACTTTACTTTTGGTGTAAACAACAATTTTTTTTTTTTTTTGTCTATCTCCATACCTTCATTTCTGCACACTGGGGAGAGTTTTTTAGCCGTGGAGTTTCTGGTGTGTGCTTGGGCCTCATCTCTTACTATCTCATGCCTGTAGTCCAGCACACTACATTCTCTGTCATTGCTTCTTAACGTCTGTACTGTCATACCAGGGGTGATCATTGTACTTGCTTGACTAATGTCATGTACTGTGCCATTACTCTGTAGTCAAAATCCTCTTATTCTACACCTAACAACTACTTGTTGCTATTAATTATATATAAAAAAAGATAGTTTTACTATACTAAAGTAAGTAAAAGGAATTAGCCATAACCACCTGGTCATTAGGCAAATCGTCATTACAGATAAACTGAACGAAAACATAGCTCCAGCCAGGTCACAAGAAGTTTAAATTGAGCAAATCTGTCTCCACTCCAAGACTTTGCAAAATCAGCACAAAGCCTGGGGTTTCATACTATCTGTGGAAGAACTGTATTACTGGGCTACAGGGCTATATTTATGGGATGTAAAAGGCACGGGGTCAATGACAGTCCTCTATACTCACATGAATTTGCATCATTGTAGAGAAAGTAATCCAAGATGCACTGTGACAGTAGGAATAGAATTCTTAGCTGCTTATAGCAAGAAAAATATCTGCTACAGTAATTAAATCTTAGATTCTGTCCCAGAATTATTTCTGCTGGTTTTCTTTCTTATAGGATGAATGGTTATACCATCTTTTCAAGGGGTAGGAGATACGGGATTGAAATCCTTGCCTATGTTTAGAAGTACCTTGATGTCTCTAGGACTTCTGATGATAATACCTTCATGCCTCTGGAATTTGCTTTCAGTCAGGTGGGAATCTTCAGTATCACAACTTTAAAAGCTGCATCTGTCCTACTTTGAGGAAAAAACCCATGAATATAAGACACCATTTTCTATACATTTCACAACAGAAATCCAACACTCCAGGTGCCAGGAAGCACATCAGTCATAGCACAAAGGCAATCATTTACATCTTTTAGAACATAATAGTTTTAAGAAAGACTGTACTGTTTTGTTTTTAGAGAATAAACTATATCTACATATCTGTAATTTATTTCCAGTAGTAATTTGGTCATATGACAGAAGTGAAAGAGGTGGTCAAATTATCATTACATATACACTGGCATGACCCAGACTGCTGGCTATTTATGCAATGTTACATCAGTAAGAAACCTATGCTCATTTATGTCTGGACATCAACAATTAAGTGATTTGTAAAATGTGTCAAATGTAAAATTTTATTTTCAGAATGTATTAAACAATAACATAAAACAGTTTAAAATTGTTAAGGTTTTTTTTACATCAATCTTTGTAATGCTTTGGTGTACAACTTTTTCTGAGCTGTAACAATGTATAGTACAGTACAGGAGCTCAAAAGTGACACCATCCACTGGGAAAACATACAGACTACTACGAGTAAGTTAGAGATGGAAATCAAAATGGCTACTCAATATCAAAACCTTCCAAATATATTTAATCAGTTTATATCACCTTCCCTAGCAAAAAGACTTGACATTTCAATAAGTGTTGTGACAGAGTAAGAGAATGGCTTTAATGTATTTCATTGATGAAATATCTTTTGAACTGTGTAAGAAAATATGCTACAATGATGAACCCCCAAGCTGTAGATGGAAAGACAGCTCAATCATTCTCTGCATTACCCACTTCAAGCTTGACAGTACTACTTTTTAATGCATATTATTTTCTGGGTACTTCAAAGCAAAAACACATGACAAGCCATGATAAATGAATATCTTTTAAAGTCCTTTCTTGAACCCCAAGAACTGACTGTTGCTATAACTGAAATTGGATTATTACTGTTGTAGGAACTGAACGGTAACAATTACCCCAGAGGCTTGTTCCGTATTTACCTCTGTGAACAGCAAATCAGCAAATTTTGACACCTTAAACACATACTCATTTGTTACACTTTCATTTGCTATAATTATTACTTTCTGAACTCGGATCAAGATGCTCTGGACAGACACTATGTTGTTCTCACATCTTGGTATTTATTTCAAGCACACTGTGGGGCAGCCAGAGACTGTCCCAAGATCAGGTGTGGTGAGGGGAACCAGGGCATGGGGCTGGGCTGGGGCTGGTCCAGGGCCAGCTCGCAGGTGAGGCCTGGCTTGGCAGTGCCCATGGCCACTCTGGGCAGGGCTGTGGGGAGCTGGGGAGCAGCTGGAGTAGGGACTGATGGCCATGGGCACAAGTGAGCACTGAACTGGAGTCCTGGGCCATGGACAGGGTGGGGAAGGCCATAGGGTGATGGTCAGGGACAGTCAGGCCTGGTGGTGCCCTCAGGGCCCTGTCAACCATATTACCTCACCTGCCTCACCTGTTTTGGTCACAACTGTATGAATCCCTCCAGTAAGAAAGTTATTGTGCAACAGCCATCTTTTCTGTCAGCTGAAACTGGGGGAGGATCATGAGTTATTTCTGATCCTTAGCTGTGAAACAGTGAGATTAAAGCATTTTGTACATAAGAAAATATGTTAAAAAACCCCAAGCAAACATCAAGACTCAAGAAAAAGACATAAGGCATGTCAGTGACTTCTTAGAAAGCCCTTTCTCCTTCCATCCATGAAGACTTCAGGACCCAGAGGGTCTTCGGAAGGAAGAGCAAAATGCTAGAAGGAAGTGATCTAGTCCAAAAAGTTTTGTATACTAATTTTAACCATATTGTAAAAGGTCTTTTCTTTATTGATTGGGTAGCTTGAACAATAGTGTTAGTATTGTAACTTGGTTAATTAAAGGTGGGGTTTCATCTATTTTAGTTTGACTGCAAAAATATTAGCTAATCTAAGAATAAATTCTTGACTTAAGAAAAATTCAAGAGAAAAATCCAGAAAAACATCTAACTTTTTCATTTCAGATGTTATAGTCCCCAGAATCTGTTGCAAAAAATCTTTCTATGGCATAAACAGCAATAAATGATGCAGTAGGGAAAGAAAAAACGGCTTTGTTAAATTGAACTTCCATGCAGACAAGAATTATATAGCACACATATAAAGAGAAACAGGGAAGGAAGAAGCCTTGCTCTTCAGGGTGGGCATCATCAGTCTCAGCTAAAATAAAGAAGATCCTAGATCTTCAGGGTTGCATTGCAGATAATTCCTTTATGTGGTCTGGTTTATGATATTCAGTGCTTTAAAAATGACGAACAAGCTTCAAATTATATTTTTGGATAAGTGTGCACGACTAGTATTAGGTATTTCCTAGAAATTACTTGAGTCTGAACAACTGAACATGTTTTGCAAATTACTCAATCAATTTGTATCAGTAGCAATACTATCCAAAGATTACAAAAAGTTTTGGGAGATGATTGATAAAACAAGATACAGATGCAAATTCCTCTGGTTGTTGATACACTTGTGCATGTTAGTAATATACCTTGCAATAAGAGTAAAATCAGGACTTGGACATATAAACACATTCTTGTCAGGTGGCCTGTGGCAGTTTTTATGTACACTTTTCCTGTGTGGTAACCTCTGTGTAAATAAAAAGTAGTTTGAAATATTATCTTCTTCTATCTTTGAAAGTAAGCTAGTTTGCATTTATATATAAGTATCAACACAGTTCCATGGAAAGTTATCACTCAGTGAATGAACACATGGTGACTTCTAACGCATGTCAAATTTCTATTTTATGTTGTTTAGATACTAGTAAGTAAGAATACAGGCCATACTTGGAAGATAATTTTGTATTTTGACAAAGCAGGACATTTTCTTACATGCAGTGAATAAGTTAATGAGTTAATGAACACAAAACTGTAGATGTTTTACTACAAGCTAGGAGAAACCCGTACAAAAAAATGTTGCAGTAGACAAATGGCATTATTTACACTGGCCAGTTAGGTTCTCTGACAGTTTCTACTTTTTTCAATCAACAGTCAAAGAGCAGAGTGTTGAGAATGATCATATACTACAGGAAGGTCTTTCACTGAGAGCCACAAGGAACTCATTTTTTCACTTAAGAAATTTTTGCACAGAACTTATCTATCCACCTACATATTGAGGTGGACAAACAGGAATTCTACACAGAAGATAGCACCTGGCAGGCAAAAATATGACTTAGTAGTGCTTAATGTTGAAGAAATTCTGACTGCACAAGGTATTTGTCATGTGAGGAGGAGGCAGATGTACTTGATGATCCTTATGGGTCCCTTTCAACTTGAGACATTCTGTAATACTATAACATATTGCTGGGATTATTTTCCCTACAACATCTCCATGATTTAATGGGAATTAATAATTTTAAATTACTTAACTTCTAAGTAACTTATGATTTTTGCAGGAGGTCAGGGTAGATCATCACAGTGATGCTTCCTGGACCTATAATTTACAAATATATAAGGAATAAATATTAATAGGTGTAATATTAAAATCATGCCTCAAGAATTTTAGGGCTCTTACAAATCATAAAACATTCATAAGTCTAGCTATGAAAGTAACTGTTAGTTTCTGAAAATAGCCATTAGTTTCTGAAGCATGAGGAAACCCCAGATTGGTGCTTCTTAAAGCATGTACATTCTTGGTATTAGATTTGTTTCCATGTCCCAGACGAACGAGAAACAGAATTGTTTAAATGTCTGTCTTTCACACTTTCCAGTATTTAGCTGCTTTAACATTGCATTAGAATGACGGAAAAAGAGCTACAGTATGTAGCAGAGACATTGTAAGTGAAATTTACCGTAGAGAGCTTTGCAGACAAATGCACTGGGCAGAGAGGTAATTTACTTGTTCTAACCTCTGAATTTCATATTCTGTATTTGAAAGCCTTGTTCAGATTAGTGAACAGTGGTGGTGTGCTATTACATCCTACATTTGATCTTGGTATGACAACAAGTATCAATGATGATACTTCTAAATATTTTTTGCAGTGTACCACAATACCTGCAAAAAATTCCAGACCCCTTGTACATTTTCTGGCATTCATCTTGACACTATACTACTAATTGGGCTACACTGGCATTTTAACACAATCACTTCAAACCAAATTAAGTTATGGATGAGAGTTTGATTATTTTCTAAGAAAAGTGAATTCAAGAAAGCATGGGAAGTATACTTATTTATTATGCATGCTCTAGTTCTCAAAGGCATACACATTCGAGAATTTGAAACTTACAAACTACAGACTGCAAATGTGCTATGAACTGCTATTGTATGTACTAGCAACAGAAATGGACCTTTAAGATCCAGAAAACATACAGTTGTATTTAATGCACCAGTTGTCAGCAATAATTACTGCACAAGGAAATGTGAAATACTTTGAGAAATGGCTGAAATGTAGGACCTTAACCTTGTGGTGTAAAACATTTTACACCATAGTGATAAAGTTAGTAGTAAAGTTAGTTAGTAGTAGTATAGGAAACACGTTTTATAATTGTATATTCATTCTTACCTTGACATAGCACCTGATGCCATTGATGGAGTCTGCTCGTATTTGCTTTCTAGACTCTAATATAAGTTTTGTCTTATGTATAAAATAGACACACTACTAATAAGACTGTGTCGGGTCAACCTTGTCTGACCTTCGGGTGTCAAGTAGCGTGTCCTCCCACTCACCTCATCAGCAGGACAGGGGGAGAAAATAAGACTAAAACTTGTGGGTTGAGATAAAGGCATTTTAATAAAGAAAAGCAATGGCTGCACACAGAAGCAAATGATAACAAAAATATTTATTCTCTACTTCTTAGCAGGTAATGTCCAGCCACTTCCTGGGGAGTAGGACCTCAGTATGCATAGCAGTTACTGGAGAGACAACCTGCATGTTGTGCAAACACTGCTAAGCCATAGTCAAGACATTGGTATGTACCATCTGAGCGACACAGCACATCTCTTTAAGCACTGCTTATAAATATAAATATGGGACATCCTTTACAAAAGCAAATTAAATATATTCTTAAATTGTCAAACATTTTAATCAATTCAATACTATAATCACTGGGCACCTAGTATTAACAATCTAATATTCACTATTGTAGAATTGTAGAAGATTATCTTACTTTGGGGAAGGAACCATTAAGTATTTTTCATTTTCATTACTGTTTGTAAACTGAAACACTGTTTTTTGCATAGATGCTAAGTCACAACTACATGAAAACAGATATATTATCGTTTTCAGTGGTGCCATTCCACTGATTAGGTATAGTCCTCCTCCAACATTCTTCTAATTATCTATCTGCATCATCATTTATTTTGAGGAGTTCTCTTGGCAGGTAAACTCTGTCTGAAAATCACTGCTTGTGGAAATAAACCAGCAATGATGGCAAGATATAGACCCCCTCGTTACCATGATATTGATTTCAAATGAACATTTGTCTTGTTAGTGTTCTTTTAATTGGAATTAGCATCATTGCAATCCTGATCAATTACTGTATTGTAATTTCAAATTCTGTTCTTTCTATCTGCCCAATTAACGTGAAAGTGTGTTTTGTTTTGTTTTTCTAATCTTAGAATCTAAGTTGAAACAGATGCTTAATTTCTAGAAATTAATCCATCAGACAAAAACATTTTCAATATGTGTTATTTCAGATATTAAAATCAGTTCTATTGTACTGCAATCTCATTTGCCATGGCTTGGTATTTAGTAGGAATAATTGAAAATATTTTTTAAATATGTGCAATTCCAAGATTTGTATAGTATATAATTTATTATTTTTATTTAGTTGTGTGTTCTGGATGGTCACTCCAAGCACTACACAGGATTTTGGAACACTGAAAAAGACAATCGAGAAACAGAACAGGAGGTGGTGTGGAGAATCTCGGTTGATGCTTTTGCCATTTGAGGAATTATGCATTCAATAGATCCTCGGGAAACAGCTGATTCTTTAGAGCTCTGAATCACATTACATGCAGTTTTGAGTCCAAGGATGTTTTCCATACAATGAGAAATATCTATTGTTAAATGCTACACATTTCAAATCATAGGGCTACAGTAGCTTCATGACATCCTGACACATTTTCAAGATTGATTTTCCTGCTTTTCTTCACTTTGTTTTCACTTGTTTCATCAGTAAGTATTAAGTGTTGATTCAAATATTTGATGTTTTCATTCAGATGAATATAACTTTCAGAAGAAAGTTACATTTCTAAAATGATTTTTTTTCTTTGGAGGGTCTGAAAAACATATTTTCCCTTTTTTAATCTCAAAGTGCACCCATTACAAAAAAGGCAGAGTACAATGGAAGTCTTAATTCCTTCCAAGGAAGGCTCCAAATAACTGTGGTGAGACTTTATAACAACAGAAACAGAGTGACGCTGGCTTTCAGCTCAAGAAGGAAAAACAGCATCCAGTTGAGGAAACAGAGTTGACATCTTTGTTGGGATTCCTGAATAATTCGCTGTGATTTTAGTAAAGCAAAATCTCTTTGCAGAGTTTTTGGCCATCTTATGGGATTCATTTTCCTTTTTAAAGCCAATGTTCTATTTAGTAGACAGAAGAAAGTGTTACTTTTTGTACTTTCACAACTGTTAACTATGGTTATGATCTGCCCCTGAAGGCTAGGGTAACTCAGGTTCTTGTTAATAGATCCCTTGGGGTGGATTAGAGTGAAATAACACTGAATGATTTGTGTTTACAAAAACATACACAGATATATATATATATATATATATATATATATATACACACACATACACATATATAATGTAGGGTTTCTTTTAGAACAATTTGGTTACAATGGAAAGGAGGTATTGGTTACTATTAATAGTAATATAGCAAGATAAGAGCACAAAAATAACACATAAGAAAATGTATGAGGAAGAGAAAGAAAGGATAAGAGTAGAAAGATATCACTACCTGTGGATCCCGTGATGAGACTTGATTGTTGCAATTCAGATGCCCATTGGTCAAAGTGATGGTCACAATCTTGATCCATTGGAGGTGGGGGAAGCCCAGGGAGCAAAGTTCACTAGTTTGCTATGTGCTTAGGTTCACATGGGAACACCCAGGCACCTCCCCTGGAGGAGAGTTTTACACTGCCTCTTGCAACACTGTGGATTATGCTGGTGGAAGGCCCCAGAAATAAGTTTTGGGGACACTTCGGAGGTCTTTGGTGGTTTACGACACCTCCTAAGACATGACAGCTGCCTCTCATGTGAGCATAATTGAGACAATTATGCCCCCTCAGAAGGAACGAATAATGTGAATATCCCAATACCTTGCCCTCAGGGGGTAGTTTTACAATTGAGCTGGTTGTGTAAGGGAAGACATTGGCATGATAAGGACTATCCCATTTCACAGCATCTGCTTCTTATTGACCTCTTTCCTTATCTGGCTCAAAACCCAGCTTGTTGCTAAATAAGCGTTGATTTATTGTGGTCATTCTCTGGTGCCCATGCCCTCTGCACCAGGGCTGTTACTTTGCTCATCGTTGGCAAAGCTCAAGGCCCATTGTTTGAATCATTAACCATTAATTTTACAGTCTCTCAATGATTCCAGTCAGATTTTTATTTTCTTATTCAGTACATATCAAGACAAGGAGTTTTAGTCCTATGGGCCTACAGTGGAAACTCCATCTATTCTAGCCAAGTTCAGTGTCATAATTAAAAAAAACTAGAGACATGGAATCTGGGCTCATTTCTAAGGGAAATGGGAGTAAAGTTTTGTGTGTTCACTTTGAGAATCTCTTTCCTCTAAAGTATTGGCTTAGTTTTATGTGTTGCAGATCCACAAAATATTCTAAGATACTGATTGAACAGCCTGTTATTTGGCTAAATAGGTTGAAAATGTTTAAAATAAACTAAATATGTATCTAAAAATACATAGAATATAGAATATGTCTGAAAATATCTCTATCAAGGAGCAAAACATAAAATAATATTGTGAATAATATTGACTTTAAATACTCTCACAATACCTGCATTTCCTGTGCTCCACCAAGCCTATCCTAATTCCATTGTGTACAGTGTTTGGTTTTAGTTACTAATAGTGGATGAGAAACTTGACCAAACATTTTTAAAAATATGCCATCTTTGCATGTTGCTACATGTTCTTATATTATTTTTCATTTTACTTTATCTTTTACTACTGTAATCTCTTAAAATCATGAACTATATACTTCACTTAAACTTTTAAAAATCTTAACCCTAATCTGGCATTAGTGGCATTTACATAATTTCAAATAATAGTTTGGTGGTTTTTTTACAAATTTAAGTAAAATTTTATAAAAATAAGAATAAAATATATCTGGAAAAAATACTGTTTTACATACCAGTTAAATCACGTCCCCTCAAGCGCACAAGAAGACTCATTACAAAATAAATATATACACAGCATAATATATATACCAGAAACACCGCTGGTTTTCACCTTATAGAATTATATTTAGTATTATCCAACTGGAAATGTCAATCAAATAGCATTTTAGCAAATGTGAAAATATAGTCATTTTCTTTTATGTTTGAGAAGCTAGAGATGATTTTTAAGAATGTTTCAATTGTTTTTGAAACATTGTTTCAAAATATTTTAATGTCATTAGTCACAAAGATACTGTGTTCAAGAATCAGCAGTGAGGATAATTTTCAAAAAAAACCACGTAAGTTTCAAACATTAAATTCAGTAATTGTTTAATTCCTTTTTAAAAAATCCCTTTCCTCAGTAGATATTTTAAATCAAATTTTAGCGTATTTAAAATATGCTGTTCCTTCTGTGGTTTAAAAACTAATATATATATAAGTATGTACATAGATGTATATAGTACATAATCAAATAGATTTAATTAACTTTAAGAAATATATATGTATATAGAGCAAAATACAAAAACAATGAAAACTTATATGTGTATGAATATAGTTTGAATTTTATGAATTTAAGGAGCTAAAGTTTTATGCAAATGATTAAATTGTTACTAAGGAGATAATTCTGCACACCAGTGTTAGTTTTGAAAGTTAGTTTTCAATTAGCAGATTTTTTTCTTACCTTTATCTTCGTCCATCACAACTCCATGACTTTTTATACAGGATTTGCCAGAGTGCAACAAAAGCAATTAGATGGTTTTGGTTTTTTATATAGAACAGTTTGACTGGTAGTTCATAGAAGAGACACACAAGGATCCATGTGAGCTGCTTAACCTAAAATGCCCTTTCTTTATTTTCTGAGATATTTCTCCACTTTTTAAGTTTATAAGTTGAAGCACAGTCATTAAATAATAAAATATTTTAGAATTCACGGAACCACATTTGAAGCTGTACTTTCAAATTTGCACTGGTTTTTGGAAGAGATTTTGTAACCTGTTTTCATTCCATGAACATTTTTTCCCTATCAGCTAGACATCAAAGCATTTGAACTGATGCTACAAAACAAGTTTTTTCTCCCTCTTAAATCTCTTCTCAATCTGTCATTTGCATTTTGAGTCTACTTCAGATATCCTAGTTTTGGCAAATATACCCTCAGAATTAATGAAACTGACAAAAGTAGTGTACATAGTGTGAAATTTCATGTCCCCTTGAATTCTTTTTTTTGTGAAAGTTAAGGCATTTTTCAAATATGGATCTTGAAGTGAAAATTGGTTATTTTAGGCAAATTGCTTAACACAACAAAAATAACACATCTGAACCACATTCGACTTCAAGAAGGAAATCCTTATTAATACTGTCCTAGAATTTCCCAGGACACAATTAAAGTTCTAGAATGTTGAAGGCTAAATAAGTCTCACTGGTATTTGGGGGTGTACATATTTTTATTTCTTTGTTTTTACTAATGATTCTATTAAAGAAGGGTAGAAAAGAAAAAAAAATAGCTCTAACAACCTTAAGTTGTGCGGAAAAAGCACAGATTAATCAATATGGAAACACATATAGGGCTTTTTTAAATTGATTAAGTCGTATGTTGCAAAGATGAACAGAAAGTATATATACATAATCATGGAACAAATGCAAACAATATATTTTTCTCTTGGCAATTATGCGAGATCTCTAGATCTCTGAAAGTAGATAAATATATATGTAATGGGGCATGTTTGTGTTCCCTTTTTTTTTTTTTTTGTCTGTGTGTGCAGGTATCAAAAATGACTGGCACTATTTGTCATGGTGAAGTTGGTATTTATGTTTGCAACTCATTTACATGGAAGTATGGTCTATAAGTGTGTCTTAGCATTATTTGGATAATAATTCTAAGAGGCTCTAGAATCAAGTTTGCAGCCTTAAGTTATCCTATATTTGGCATTGCACAGATCTGGAAATATTTTTAACCCTTAACTTAAGTCTGGTTCAATATTTTTTTTTGGGCACATAGCTATACCCCTATAGCCAAGGAATGGCCACTGAGGTTTAAAAGAATTGTTTTGGGGATACTAAAGTATTAATTGTACCAAATAAGCCATAGAGTCTTTTCAAGTGAAAATAAATCTTCCATTATGAGGCTAATGGGAAAAAATAATATATTTGTTTCTCAGTTTGTTTCATTCCATCACTTTAAAAACCCCAAAACTTTAAAAAATCACCCAAAGGCATTCCCAGTTGAAAGACACTGAATCAAATACTCAGATTTCATGATAAGAAGTGCTTTTCTGAATAGAAGTATTAAGAAGATCTACTCCTAGTGCAGAGAAGAAGCACTCACAATTTAATCAGTTTCCACTGAGAAGCAAAAATCTTCTACGGTTTGAATCTGTGGTTTTGATATTGTTTGCATACAAAGCCAGCAGAGTAATTTGTAGTTTCATATCTTCTTGTTCTTAAGATCTCCTTACTTCTTTCCTTATCTCCATAGTATACACAGGAAAATGTCATCACACTTTTCTTTATCATCCCTTGGTTATTGCCAGAACAAAGTTAATATCCTAGGAGGAAAAAAGAACTTCACAACATTCACATTTACTTGGTCAATATATACAATTATTTTGGTTGTGTCTAAAGGGAAGGAGGTATTTGCATACTTGTAAACTCAATGATGGAATAACAACCTGAATTAGTATCAGTATTGGTAAAATTTTTTAATTGACTTGCAAAATGCTTTTTGCCAATGCCCTGTATTGGATAGTGAATATATACAATTCAAATTGGTTTAGGTTGAACTGGTGAGGGGAGAGAAAAAACAGTCCAGTCTAGGAATTATTTTCAGTAGTGTATGGGCAAGGTCAAACCATTTTGGTGTTTTACTTCTGTCATGGTCTGCTAGTGCTGTCTTTGAATACTCACGATCTGGGCCTGGTAGTGCCTTATACTAAAAAAGTTCTGTTCTAAAGGTGTGTGGGGAATGATTACTACGAGGAAATCATCTTATTACTACCCCGGAGCCACAATCTGAAGGGCTGGGTTGACAAAGAGGAGTTAACTGAGTCACCTAGGAAGTTATATCACTCATTAAAGGCTGCAATGAGCTTTAGAAGCAGATTATGTTCAGGCAGATCTCCATTGCTACCACGGCCTACTCTAGTCCCAGAACTCGTACTTTATTTCTAATTGAGAAGCAATTAAAAAGACAGATGGGAGAATTATCTTATTGCTTGACATTCAGCAGGAAAAAAAATAGTATTAATTCTGCATTACTTTTATGGATGAAGGACACAAAAATGTAATGTAAAAGGTAAATGGCTAATAATATTAAAAAAAATCATTAATTAGATTTCATAAGGTTGCATGAAAAAATCACAAGACGGTAACTCAGTCTGCTCATATTGTTTTTCAAGACAGACAAATTTAGGCAGATATTTGTGTTAAAAATACAAACTGGGCAACAAGACTTTCTTCAAACAGAGGCAAAGGATAAGATTACTGAAGACAGTGATGTGGTCCATCAACAGGATATTTTTATTTTGTAGAAATAAAAATAGCCCATTATTTTTACAACTGTAACATTTTTAACCTAATAATAATGAATTGTTTTTTGCACCAAAGATTTCCCCCAAAAGCCTGAGATGGTGTAAGCATAGAATGTGTTTATTATTTCCACATAACAGGTACGCTCATTTGTCTTATTCAAATTCAAACCCAATACTCTGTATACCATTTAAAATATGTCATTTTTAAAAAATTGTTGGGCGTTAGTATTTATTCAAAGTCAGTTTAGGAATAAGCATAGTTTTGTGACTGGAAATACTTGAAGTGCTGAGACTGTGTAGGGATTTTTCTTTTCTTCTGTTATAGTGAATTTAAAAGTGCTAGTCTATTTAAAAAGTGTCCATGTCAATAAATACTTAGTATCCCTACTAGTGCAGAAACCTCTCTATAAAAGGCTTTTCATCCACTTTTGTTATTTTCAAATATTTCTTTTCTTTCTAAGGAGATAGCTATAACCACAAAAAACAGGGCTTAAAAAAATCTGTTGAATTCTCTATTCAGGAAAATATCAGTCTTAAGAATATATTTAGCAATGTAAATTTATTTATTTATTTGGTTAAAAAGGAGAATTTTAGAATAGAACATGGTTATATATTATTTTATTTCTGTAGCACTTTAAAAATAAATTTTATGAGACTAAGATATCAGAAATGGCAAATTAAGACATTTTCTTAATTATCTTCTGTAAGATTTAAATTATTTGCAGTAATGGGAATAATCTGTACATGTTCTTATATATTAACTGAGAGACTGTTTTGTTACGAAAATATCCCAAAACATTAAATGGATTTGAAAGTGTTTGAATGTTTTTAGATTTGGAAAAAATTGCATCTTGTGGTATTCTTAATGTATTGCAATTATGCATTATATTTGAGAGAGGGCCAAAAATCTGAGTATTTTATCACTATTCACGGAACAACAGTGTTGGTTTTGCTGGAACTTCCAATAAGTCATGACCTATTTTATTCATGAAAATATTTTAAATCATAGAATCATTACAGTTGGAAAAGACCTCCAAGATCATCAAACTCAATCACTAATGTAGCACCATCATGTCCACCACTAATCATGTCTCCAAGTGCCACACCCACCAGTTTTTTGAACACTCCAGATTTGGTGATTCCGCTGTTTCCCTAGGCGGCTTGTTCCAAATAATATGTCAAAAAATGTTCCCCCCTTATTTCATAGCGTAACACTAATTTAAATATCCCAAATTAGTAAACAGCTTAAGTGGCAAACAAGTTATTAAAATAGTTTCAAATCCACATCAGTTCTTAACAATGCCTTGGTTCATTATTATACTTCAGTTATAATAAAATATGTTTTGTAAAATTACTAAAATGCTAGTTACCAATGATTTCAAAATTATACCTACCCCGAAGATTTTACTGAGTGGACTACTTTGGGTGAACAGATTAACAGTGTTCTGGTATGTTCTGTGCCATAGTCAGTGAAGCCAGAGGGATCTAAATTTAGTAAGAAAATGGGACTAGCATTTACTAAATTTACTTAAATCAAAGGAGAGATACATGTCAATACCAATGACTATTGAATAACACCTATTGAGTCATGAAGGTGATTTTTTTGTCATTGATGGTGTGCTAAAATAATTGAAAGTGTTTAAACTTAGCTATCTTCATAGGATTTTGCATCAATATATAATTTTCAGTAGTAATATGATTTGGGTGTCTACTGTTGATTTAAGCAAAATCAAAGCTACAAATATTTTCAGTGTCCACAATTTCTAGTTATTAATTTAGGTTATTTATATAATGACTTGCTCTAAATTATCTCTAGTATTTCTAACAGTTTTTTTAAAATTTAAATTGTGCTGATCTAAGTTACAAATATATGCTTGATTTCTCATTTTGTTTTTTTCAGATCACATAAATTTAAAAATAACTAATACATGAGGCAAAAGCTAGTGCTCAATTAATCTTTGCTTGTAGGTTGTTGGGGTTTTTTGCCACAAACTACATTTTCTTTTTTAAACTTGATGGCAAAAGATAGAGAAGGGAAAAAAAAATAAAACTCATGATTTTTCAGTGTTTCTTCAGAAAAATAACTTTGTCTAATTTTGGTTGTCTAGTTTGTGGTCTACTCATATTAAGTTTTATTAATTTTTTTTCCTTTTCATAATTTGTCATGTTTCTGTCATTTTAGGGATGGTTATATTGGTGAAGGTTAAGAAACTGGCATCCTGTTTTCTCCTTAACATTTTTTTCCTGACATAACGAACATCTTTTCTCCATTTCTGCTGTAGTCAGCACTGACTGGGATCTAATAAAGCAAGGTCTTTAACAGCTTAAAATTGTCCCTGACATCATCTTGTCAGTTGTTATTAGACCTTGAATGGTACAGACAGTGGAAATCTTTCAAAGACATTTTGACAGAGTGGCAGAATGTTTATAAAACTAGCAAAATTTTGTAACACTTTAAGATACATAAACTAGTATGAAAACTACTTGCCAGACTATTGGATCATATGTTCTACAATATTTATTTCCAAGGTTAGTGCTCGTTGACTTTGCAGTATAATGTGCGTTGACAGTGTAGGTTCATTGCCATACAAAAGCTTAAAGAATATCTCATAGCAGTTTTAGATCAGCAGCTTTTTGTATGCTTTTTCTATGCTTTCTGAAAAGTAAAGTGTATTCTTATATTCATGAGCACAGTATTTGTCAGCTAAGTTCTGTAAAGCCTAAGAATGTGTATAAATTTAAAAACACTGACATGAGAAGAAATTTTTTTTATGTGCCACAGCAAAAGTATATAAAATATATTTTTAGATATTTAGATATACACACACTCTTTGTGTGTGCATGGTTTGTGCAAGAACACAGAATTAAACGTTTACCAAATTTGCAACAGAAAATATTATGTTGAGAATCATGGGAGAAAAGGCAAATTTTCCAAACTTATTACTAGAATTTCAAATACTAGTTTGAAATAATAATGAATAAATTACTAATGTTCTGTAAATTAAACACTGAATTCAATAAAATCCTGTCAATTTGCATCGGTGGATGTTCATGATTTTAGTTTTTTACTTTATGTAAATGTTGATTTGGACATTTGTCAGAGAGAGAAATCCATTCAGATTTTATTCTGTAGTAGTAATTTCTTTTGCTACTGAAAACAGAGTCTATCACACAGGACAAAAGAAAACAGTTTCTAACTTTATTTTCATTTATTTTAAAAAGTAAAGATGAAAATTATGTATTTCAGCTTGCTTTGCATTTTTGCAGGAATATTATATGAAGAAGTGAAGAGATGCAGTTATCAATAACAAAACTGAAATAATTTGTTTGAAGGAAATGGAAGGTGACAGTATTCAATAAAAACAAACATAGCCATCATCTCCATCATCATTATCATCATCACAATGAAAGCTGGGAAAGAAAGTATTTCTGATCCTTCATTCTAGAAGGCTGCATGAAAGTTTATGCAGGTAAATTATACCCTAAGTTAGTTAAAATCATACTTTCAAAGGAGGATATTTTCTTAGAAGTCTAAATAAAGCTATAAAATATTTAGCATGTGTCGAGCTTATTAATGTATGGATCCAAAGAAAGTATTGATACAGAAAATATTACGTGATTTTGTGTCCCGTAATATGATAGTTTTTCATTCCTTGTCACTAACTATACTTGAAAATATAATGGAACCCAGTATCACAACCAGACTCACATAGACATACTGGGAAATTTACATTTTTTGCAAGACCTACATGTACCTGGAATCTAAAAGAACAGAATTTCTTATCCACTTATTAAAGACCACCATCACTCCCATCAATTCCATTTAACATGGGAGTTCACCTCACAGGAATAACAAAATTTTTGGTAAATTTTACTGAGTATCCCTTAAGTTTCCTTTCTGTTGCCTACAAATTAACCTTTCACTTATATACAAGAGAATATACTTTAAAAAATATTAAAAAATATATAAAAAATAAGTAAAATAATATCATTTTCTTCATCAGTCATGAGGTAATTTTGTTAATTTTAGGGATTTTATCTAGTCAAAAATGGGATTAAGAATGGTATATTCCAATAGGTGCATTTCTGTAACCTCAGGACAGACAACCATCTGGTACTTTCTGGCTAAACCTGCGCCCTTCACAAACACAGTTTGTGATTATAGATGGTCTCTTAGATATTTGTACTCACGTCCATCTGTTCGTATGGCATTATGCCTACGTGCAAGTCAGTCTTTTCACTAATTCACTGGTGCCGGACATCGATGAGTTTAGATTGGCCATCTGGATAAAATTGCAGTTGCCATATTTTTTAGCTGCACATACAATTCTCCCTCAGTGACATCAGTTTCATAATGGACTGACATACTGCTGGACATGTAATTACAGAGTGGTGAAATTACACCTTCAAATCAGTCTATTAATACTCATAAAATTCTTAAAAGGAGTAATAAATCTCTCTAAATCAGAGTAATCTGGTGACCAAAAAAATTCACTTCCTCCTATAATCCACTTAACACCATCACAAGCTATTATTAGCTGGAATCAGGTGTAGGCCAAATGAGAAGTATTTTGAAAGAATGCTTGTACTGGGTCTGGCTGGGATGAAGTTGTGAAGTTAAGTTTCTTCACAGCAGTCGATACAGTGCAGCACTTTGCATTTGCTGCTCAGTGTCAGTAACCACCATTGTTTTAGTCACCACTGTGCTTGCAGGGCATCAAGGCTTTCTCTCTCTCTCTCTTCCCTGCCTCCCTCAAAGTGAGTATGCTGGGTAAGAGCTTGGGAGGGGGCACAGGTGGGACAGATGAACTGAACTGACCAGAGGGATATGTGTGAGCCTATACCATGCTCAGCAATAAAAACTCTGGGAAAGGAGGAAGAGATGTTTGTTGTCACGGTGGTTGTAACTGTTATATCCTGCTTCCCAGGACATGAGATAACTTCCTGGCTATGGAAAGAAGTGAATTAATTTCTAATTTTGTTTTGCTTGCACATGCAGCTTTTGCTTTTCTTATTAAACTGTCTCTATCTTGGTTCATCAGTGTTTCATCTTCCTTCTATCTTTTCTTTCCATCCCCTGGGAGAGGGGAGTGAGTGAAAATCAGGGTGGTTTTTTGGCTGCTGGCTGGGGTCAAGCTACCACAATTCTAAAACAGCATTTATAAGCAGGTATTTTCTTTGGAAAACATGAACTTGAAGACTACTAAAATCCACACATGTCAGTAGACCATGTCTGATTCAGGAAAGTTCACATGTCCAATAAAACATTCTATTTTTTCAGAAAACAACTGATTTTTAACTAGCAGGGACTCTTCTGAAGACGTGGACCTTTGGTTTTCAGCAGCAGAACAGAAATATCTTATACAAAGAAGGAAAATGGCTAATTCAGAATTTTTGTATTTTTTTAACTACCTGAGTGAAGAATAAATATATTTATGCCTTAAAATGTCATGACTGACATTTTACATTGCTGGAGCTGTGATTGAATATATATACATATAAATCTTCTGTTTCTCCTACTATTCAGTGGATTTTTTCCTATTATTTTGTGATAAATTGAGAGATGAGGTATATGCATTATCCAAAAGTGAATTTTTGAATAAGTTAATAATTAATTATCAATAATGAAACAAGAAAATATTAAAAAATGAAACTTAGGAGTGAGCTGGATAAGTCAATGTGTCCAGGAATTGAAAAGAAAAAACGGAAAAAGCAAAAGCACTTAAGCAAATGGTCAGTGTGATTGCAATAAAATCTCTGTATTCTGAATTTTAATTTAATAAATTTACACTTCAGATCTACACAGCAAGGCTGTTTTCTTCTAATTGGAATAATTAGATTCATCTTATGCTTCTTAAGTTTTTGTATAAAGGTTCAGACGATTAAAGTAAAATGTATCAATCTTTTTTTCACTGTATGTGATCATGATAACCAAGTCAGCTAAAATTTTTCCTCAGTGCTTCTAGTAATAGTATGGTGAAACATTGGTGTGATCATCTCAAACTCTCAGCTCAAACATGACAAGATTAAGAAGAAAAAAATGCATATAAATGTCCAGCTAAGTCTCAAGCTTATTATGTGCAGTGAAATAGCATAACATCACATAGATGAAAAAACCTGAAAAATAAAGCTATATCATTTGTGTGTAAAGCACATAAAGAACTTTACAATATCAATTTATTCAGAAATCTACATCTACCTTTCACTCATAAATGTGTATATTAAATGCATGGCATTAATGCTCATTTGTGTTATATTTTTGACTCTGATATGATAATTCAGTCAGTGCAGCCTTCATAATGAATATCTGGATGAACTTTAGTGCTTTTGCAGTATTCCTCCATGCTTGCAACATCTACTACACATTTCCTCTTGCTGTTGTTAGGATCTTTGGGTTTAGGAACTGCTTAAAAGTTTGTGACATTTATGTCCTTCATCCATTTGTAGTTTCTCACTTAAGATTTGTGACACTTCAGAATTTTACTACAAATAGATGAAGGAAATTATTACTAATGTGGCATTCATTCCAAGTGCTGAAGTGGAGTTAGCTGAAGTGTACCAGAAAGGAGTTTGAAACACATGTGAAAGAAGAAAGGAAGGAAGACATTATAATTGAGTGTCTGCTACACTGTGAGTTGTTTTTACAAGAAACTGCTGACATTTATTTTTTCCATGTTTTTATATCAGTTAACTCCTAATATATGATTCTATAAACAATGTTTTATGACAGAGAAACATCTGAATTTACCTAAAGAATGGGTTGTAAGTAAGAGAGACTGTGATTGGTATTAAAAACAAATATTCAGTGCAAAAAACATTTGGAAAATTGATTGCTAGAGTAAGGGCTAATGGATATTAGCTTGCATTAAAATATTGTAAGCCATAAAAGTTTTGTCTTTTTCTGAATAAAAAGGTATATCCAGAAGGCTGAAGCATGCTTAATATTATTAAGAGTAGAGCATGTTACAACAGTAATAAGCCTCCACTAAAAACATGCATCAAAAATATCTGTCTATTCAAGTATTCAGAGGACTCCATTAACCTTCAAAGTTGCAGATACCTTCAGGTGTCTTTAAATTAATTTATTTTTTCTGGCAAAGATGAAAAATGGAGACATATCCAAAGTTCTACTGTATGGAAATTGCAAAGTGTTGTCAGGTTATTACTTCAGTGACAGGTGATTTTTTTGGCAGAAAACACTTTCTTCCACAAGAATTATGCAAGCATATAAATGATTGTCAAAATTTGCTTGGTGTCCAAGATTGTTGGTCAGCAAATAGACTTTCCAGCTGCAGAAGGAATTAAACATAGGTTCATTAAAGGATGGGAATGGAAGGCCAGAATTACTTGATGAAATGGTACCAAAGGAGAAAACACACATACATGAAGGTTGCAAGGCGATTTTGACATGACTGCTTAGAAGGGTAGGTGTTGAAAGACTTGCCTGGATTGTTTGTATACTAATGGACAGAATTTTGGTAACAAACAGTAACTGTAAGTGCAGGACCATGACATTGTCAGAAAAACAAAAATTTGGTGAGATAATACATAGTTGAGGCATTGTCGTAGGTAATTAAATGTGGTTAAAGGAAAATCAGGATAACTAATTTACTGTTTTCTGTAGATAATAAAATAGACTGAAGGTCTTGTCTGCACAGTCCTAGAATGTAACAGACGTCACTGTCATTAATCATTGAACTATAACAGCAGATTTGCAAAGTATGGGTGGAACAGTGATGTGTTTGGTTTGCAAAAAATCGGCTGTATAAAACACTAGTTTGAATCATTTCATGCTATTTTTCATTCATTCAATTGTTGGGCACATCTTTCCTAGTACTGGGATATCTGTTAGAAAATTATGGTCTAAAATGTGCATATTGATATATAAAGAAGTAAAAACTTTGGTCTAAGGGAGGACTAATGGAAAAAATGCAAGTACGACGATACAAAATAGAAATAAAAAGCTATGATTCTTGAATTCTACTAATAATGATAATTTTACCTAAAAAGTTTAATTATTTACTAACATTAAAAAACAGATATTAGCTTGCATTTTTAAATTTCTATGAAATTATGCACCATTTTCAAAGTGATAGAATTCCAGAAGATTAATGTTCCAGAAAGGAAGGAAACTGATGAATTTTAAATAAATTCTGCTTTTTATACCAAAGCAACTCTATTGATTTCAAATTATTTTATATCTGCATAATGAAAGAGAGGGTTTTCCTACATCTTTCTTGAATTATAAAAGGTAATTTAAGGATGATAATGAAAATTCTCATGTTCTCTTTCTTTTCTCTTCCTTTCCAAAATTGATTTTTGAAGCATAAATTCTTTCATCATTTTACAGAAGGTAAGATTTTGTCCATAAAAATCAGTGCTCTAAACACAACAGTAATGTCTGGAAGTATTCTCCTGTGAGCTTCTTATACACTTCTATTTTGATGAAGTATATAGTAGAGTTGGAAATACTGCACTTAAATGCAACAAGATACTTTTCTTACACATCCCTTTTGTGCATATCAAACTTTCTCAGACTCAGTGATATTAATACAGAAGTTGTCAAATCATGGTTTCTGCTTTCCTGTAATCCTCTTCTTTCTCAACATATTTGAATGGTAAGGGCTAACCTGAGCATATGGAGAAAAGCTGTATGTGTGTATGAAGGTGCTGTGCAGTTAGTCCAAATGAAGGAAGAAATTAATATTTCCTAGCTAAGTAATAGCCATTTCTAGAAAGTGATTTATTCAGGCTAATCTTCCTTACAAACAGGGGAATTTCAGGCTAAATAAGTTTAAAATGATAGGTTAGGTATCAAATACCCATACAGCTAAAACTGAGGGTCATGAGTCAAAGTCCAAGGAACTGAAAAAGACAGAAGTAATATTCGTCTGCCCAGATACAGGCAAAGAGCCTGATATGAACAAAGCAGATAGAAAAAGTTGAGGAGAGCACAGCTAGGGAGTTAAGTATTGTTCTTTCTTCAACATAATTTCAATCCATGTTTCACCAAAGTGTACCTTTTCTCAAGATAAAATGTAGTACAGTACGATAAGTTGAAACTCTCTTGGTCGGGCAGAAATTAATTAATAATATTTGCTTTCCTTTAACTATTTAAACAGTTTGATTTCTTGCCTGAAATTATTTGTACTTCATGGAAAACATCCAAGTTTGTTATTTTATTTTCCACAGTACTGCAGCAAAGTCACTGGACAGCTTTCCACTGATATCAATAGTCTTTACAAGCAATATCAAGGACCTGATTATCCAGGCCATTTCACACATGAAAGCATATTGCCTTCAAGGGAAATTCTGCATATAGAAATATTTGAGAATTGAGTTTGAAAAATTACTTTGGATTTCCAGCAAATTTATTTTAATATCATCACAGAATAAATTGAGTTGGAAGGGACCCACAAGGATCGTCGAGTACAACTCCCACTCCTGTGCGGCACCACTTGAGAGTCACCCCATGTGCCTGAAAGCATTGTCTAAACACTTCTTGAACTGCCACGCTTGGTGCTGTGACCACTTCCCTGGGGAGCCTGTTCCCTCTGGGTGAAGAACTTTTTACTAGTATCCAATCCAAGCTTCCCTTGACAACTTCAGGGTATTCCCTCAGGTTCTGTCACTGGCCACTGCAGAGAAGAGATCAGTGTCTGCCCCTCCTCTTCCCCTCATGAGGAAGTTATAGCTGCAACAAGGTCTCCCCTCATTCTCCTCTTCTCCAGGTTGAACAGACCAAGTGAACTCAGCTGCTCCTCACACAGCTTCCCCTCAAGGCCCTTCACCATCTTTATAGCCCTCCTTTGGATGCTCTCTAACGGCTTTGTATCCTTACACTATGGTGCCCAAAACCTCACACAATATTCAAGGTGAGGCTGTACCAGCACAGAGAAGAGCGGGACAATACCTGCTGGCAATGCTGTGCCTGATGCTCCCCAGGACATGGTTGTCTCTTCTGGCTGCCAGGGCACTGCTGACTCGTGTTCAACTTTCCATTGACCAGGACCCCCAGATCCCTTTCCGTGACACTGCTTTCCATCATCTCATTCCCCAGTCTGTACCTAGATCTGTCTCAGTTTTGAAAGACAGGTGTCTGCTAAGGAAGGCAGAAGCCCCCCCTTGAAGTGGCAGATATAACCCCTTTTCCCTCTAAGTTATTATATTTTGAAATCAAGGGCCTTTAGGCGAAGATGTGGGAAATAGGAATAACAGTTCTTTACTATATATATATATATGTATATAACCAGTCAAACAAAACAACAACAACTATGGCAGTAACAGCAATCACAAACCCAGTGCCAGCCTTCTCAGCTGTCGGGCCCTTTCCCCTCGGGTGCAGTTCCGCTCGCAGCCGGCAGGGGCACTGGCGGCTCCCGGTGAGCAGGGCAGGTGCGATGGTTCCCCCGCGGCTGCAGGGGGCGCTCCGGAGCGAGCTCGGGGAGCACGCGGCACTGGTGCCCTGGGATCCCGGGAAGGGATGGAACAAAGGCTTCACAAACCCCTGGGCAGCCGATCCCGGCCTCTCAGGAACAGCAGGCTGGAACGGCAGGCTGGAACGGCAGGCTAGAATGGCAGGCTGGATCGGCAGGGACGAACGCAAATCCCGGGTGGCAGGCGAGATGTATCCAGATGGGAGAACCCCACGGAGGCCCAGGCAGGCAGGGCGAGCAGGGCTACAGCGTAGCGAAAGCTCGAAGCAGCAGCAGAGCAGGGCAGCCACAGCTCGGCCTCCAGCAGGGCAGGGAAAGCGGCTTTTGGGGTCCCGGCGTTGTTTCCAGCAGGAAGAAAGAACGGCCAAAAAGACAGAAGCAGCAGCTCCTTTCTCTGCAGCTTCTCTCTCCGGACGCTCAGAGCGAACTGACCCCACACCCAGGTGTAGACAAAGGAGTAGCCAGGCCCGCCCCACTCCCCTTTTTGTCTTTCTTAAGTACAGCCATTTGTCCCCTAGCAACATGCATATGGGAGAAAATTCCTTTAACAGGAAAAAAACTAAGACTAAACTAAAACCCCAACAACATCCAAGGTTGCCCCATCCCAGGTGCAGAATCCAGCATTTCCCCTTTTTGAACTTCTTATGGTTGGTGATTGCCCAGTCCCCTAATACGTTGAGGTCTCTCTGCAGGGCCTCTGAGGGATCCAGCTGGAGCAGAAGATTCCATGAAATTTCAGGGTCAGCTGGGAGTTGATCATTCTCACAGTCATGGTCCTCCATCTCAGGGTACTGAGACCCCTTTTGTCCATCATCTGTGTTGAAAACAGGGGTAAAGAATGCAGTAATCACCTCTGCCTTGTCCATGTCCCTGTTTGTGAGATGATCACTGTCATCCTGTAATGGGCTGTTATTTTTACACTACCTATTGCCATTAATTTACTTGAAAAAAAAAAATTTTACTGTCCCCCACAGTTCTGGCCAGCTTCAACTCCAACTGAGCTTTTGATGAACAAATTTTCTCCCTACAGTGGCAAGCAGCATCTCTGTATTCTTCCCATGTCACTTGATCTTGCTTCCATTGGGCATACACCTTCCTTTATTGCCTTATTTCCAAGAGAGGATCTCTGTTCAGCCAAGCAGCCTTCTGCCTCACCTGCTTGACTTCCAACATTTGGGAATTGCCTGCTTCTGTGCCCCTAGGAGGTGATGTTTAAAAAGTGACCAGCACTGATGGATCCCAGCACCTGCAAAAACATTTTCTCAGGGGACCTTACTAACTCCCTGAGCAACTTGAAGTCTGTTCTCCTCATGGCCGGTTGACGTTTTGCTGGCACTTTTCCTCCTGTCAATACGGATTTTAAACTTGATCGCTTTGTGCTTACCGTGGCCACAATGGCCGCCAATGTCCACTTCTCTCATGAGATCCTCTCTGTTGCCGAACAGTAGATCAAGGAGGGCATCTTTCCAAGTCAGCTTCCTTAGGACCTGCTCCATAAAGTTGTCATCCAGGTTCTTTAGGAATTTTCTGGCATGGGTTGTACCAGCTGTGTGATGTTCCCAGTTAAATTCTGACAAGTGGAAGTCTCCCATAAGGACAAGGGCAGTTGACTTGGAAGCTTCCCTTAGTTCTGCAAATAATAACTCATCTGCATCATCATCCTAACTAGGAGGCCTATAGTAGACTCCCAATGTGTGTGAGAATTTTTTACACTAAAAGTTAATTTTTCATGGTGTATAGAATTACCCAGTGGAGCAGAAGCACTAACTGTAAAATTGGTCCAACTCTATGTGGATGGAGTTGAGAGAGAATCTTATTAACATTACCTCCTCAACAAACCCATTCACACATAATCTAGTGTGCAAAGGTAATCAACTGTACTATGGGACTTGAAGATACAGGTGAGATTTGGCAGTTGGAGATTCCTTTCTATGGATTTTAGGAATCAGAACCTGCTGTGTAATTCTGTGGTTAATTTCAAGACATTGGGCCCACATCCAAGAGATACCGTATTGTGGAATCCCTCATACCTACTACCCACTAAAGAACACTCCAATCTTTGGAAGTTAACAGGGTGGGGAGCTGTGGCTAATGAGAATTGTATTTGTGTTGATATTAAATCCTGACTTTTCTGTTTGTAACTTTGTTATTATTGGAGGATGTGATTTTAACTATTCGGATCCAGTTTTATCTTATCAATTGTTACAAACTAATCACACCCTATGATTATACTGCTGATGCCCACTGTTTTATTTTTCATTTTGGTAACCACATTGTATTGGACTATGATTTGTGTTGTCTCTCCTCTTCTCTATTTTGTCTTTTGGTCTGCTAAGTGAAAGTCACCATCCTTGAAGAAAATTTGGAGTGAGCAGCAGAAGAGGAGAAATTAGCAAATGCTTTGAGTTACTGGGGTGGTGTGAGAGACTGGACTATTAATCATTAGTGACTCTAAACATTTGCCCATTTGTGGAGATGCCAGGGTGCTTTGCTGAGGCCCAGGTTGTGCCCCCCAGGGGAGGAGGTAAAGTTTTGAGTGTGTAATGGCTGATACAGAGGGGGTTGAACTATCGCAATGTGGAGGCTGCAAACCGGGTTTTAAAGCGGGTAAGAGGCAATTCTTGCAAGGTGAGGATGTTTTGCTACTCTTAATCATACAGGTTTCCCCTCGGATTACTCTTCTTTCCAGTAAAATTTAATATAGCAGTGTCATTTTCACAGATTTGAAGGGAACTTTTCATATGTACTTACAGTTTATTCACCTGAACTTACAATGCCTAGTAATTAAATATTCTATATAGAAAATGTTTGCCATCCTGTATTCCAAACATAAACAATCATGTCTTGTATTTATAGCTTTAAAAATACTTTCATATTCATATTAGTTTTACTAATTTTTATACATTTATTGGAATCAGTTACTTAAGTAAAAGAGATAAGCTCAGTAAAAACATATAGCACAGATTGAAATAATTGAGCAAATATTCCCATTTTCTTTTTCAAAGTAAATCAAAATGTCAAAACAATTTGTGATAATTATTTGCTTTTTGCATGTGGTGCTCCATGAAAACAGAAAAGTAAGAATATAATAAAACATGAACTGCATTCCAGTTTTAACTTTGATTAATTCTGTCATGTTCTGAGTGGGAAGAGGAAATCTGAGCATAGAATTTACCTTTAGCCCAAAGAATATTTAAGTGGTCCAAACTATTAATACAGAAAAATATTAATAATAATGCAGTTATAATGCTTCTATAAAAGATTCCTTGTATCCTTAGTTTATACATGCTTTCAATGTTTCTCTGGGCTCACCCCCAAGCATTCCTTATGAAGATTAGGGTGAGGACAAGTTTCCAAATAGCCTTTGGTGTCATGTGTTCTTTGGTAGATGGAGGAAGGATCCTTCCTGCACAGTTGTGGATACACTTGAGAAAATTGACTTTGCTAAATAAGGTTAACTGTCAGCAGAACAGCTGACCTACACTTCTTGGCCTATAACTTTAGATGGAGTCTGTTTAAAATCTAACTTGTATTTCCATGTGATGCTTTTTTGGCCTATGACTAACTCATAATTTTTGTAATCATATGTTCTTTACAAATACCTTGGAAGATCAAATATTTTCATCTTCTTGGTTTAGAATAATAAAAGACTTTAAGAGAATATTCATACATAAAGCTCTTCATAGAAGAAATGCATAAGTGTTGAAAAAAGACATTAGCTGTTTTAGAATTAATAAACATATATTTTCTCAGGAGTGAGAAGAAGTAGTATGTAAACTGCTAATGTAAAAAAATTTCACCAAAAATGGAAATATTTCAGTTTCAAGGCAAGTAAAGCAGTAGTGTACTGATAGAAATTTCAACCTTCTTGTTATTGGCCCAGCACATATTTTTTGTTAAGTTTTTCTTTGTTTCCTTTGTTCACTTTTTTATGTATTATAACCTTTTGTATCACACCATTTGACTAGAGCAAGTATTTAAAGAGATACTATTCAAAATTCTTTATTAATGTTTCACTTCTTTTTTACATAAGGCTACACCACAGATGCTGCAGATGATCTACAATGACCTGTGTTAGGTCCTGCCTTAAGTCATTGCAGGAAATGCTGGTCCTTACAACATAAACAAAGGGAGAAAAGAAAAGCAAGAGCATGAGGAATTAAGTTCAATGTCCAAGGTCACTGAAGAACTTGCCTGGGTCAATAAAAGAAGCTAGATTTCTTGTTGCCCAACTTTTATCATTGAATCACAATGCCATTGGTTATTACTTTGTTTTTAATAGATGTTGTTTACAAGAGCAGAATTCTCACACTCTCACAAGATCAATGTGAAGACTATTTCAGACCCTCTGCACTCTGGCATTTCTTTGAAAATGCATAAATCTTTGGAAAAAGTGTCCCCAACACAGTTACACAGCTGCCAAACCTTTCCCTTCTTCTAGAGAAAGAGCTCCTTTCTTTAAACCTTGGCTGTTCTCGAAGCATTTTAGAATGATGTTAGTGTCTCAGCAGAGTATATGACATCTTTCTCTGATGATTTTAAGCCAACTAATCATTGAATCAACCATCCTGAGACACCTCATGGATAATGTTTTTTTAGGACCCAGTCTTGCAAATCTGAGTAGAATGGCCCAAGTACACAAAACCCACATATTCATTTAAGTAGTCATATTATCGTATAATTTTTTTGTTTGAGTTTGAAGGCTGTTGCATATCGCTATCTCGAGCTCTGCAGCTTCTGTGCCAGAGCGCGAGGTGTTGTGCTCTCTAAAAAGCAACTCCAAAGCGAAGCCGCTCAGCAGGATCAGCTACATACACACACACGCGTGCACGCACAAACGCACGGGTAGCTTCAGTAATATGGGTCAGCAGCAAAGAGGCAGGAAGGGTCTCTGCGTGGAGTTTCACAGGAGCAGTTTATTGCTTCCACACTGGAAAGGATCCCAGAGGCAAAGACTGAGAACAATGGAGGGTCTATGTTAAGTATGGGGGCGGTACACAGGCAGGACTAGGGAATGGGGACCAATGGGGAAGCTCTGGGGGAGTGGCAAGGGGCAAAGGCCAATGGGGGGAACTTGGAGTGGAGAACTTTCTAGGAAATGAAACATATAAGGTAGCAAGGGGGCTGGGTGGCCAACAGCCAACCAGAGAAGCAGAACTGGGGTAGATTACCATAACAGAACAAAGCATTCTGGGAGAGGCTTCTTTTCTCACTGTGACCGGGACATACTTGTCTGGTACCAGGGACTGTCTTACCTGAGAACTGTCTTTGTCTCTTGTACCACAGGCCAACTGGCCACCACAGTTGCAAGCACAACTGGAAGCATCCTAAAATATTTTTTTTAATGTTTCGATCACATTTTCTGATCTTCACCCTGCTTTGCTTTGAAAACCAAAATTTCTAGGAGACAATCTAAAGATTTAAGGTGGATATATTTGGAAATCTTTTCAGGTTTCTCAGTTTTTAATTTTCATTCTGTTTTTTAGACTTATGTTCAGAAGTTCACTCCCTGTTAATAACACAATTATCATTGCTAATTGTGAAAGAAGAAAACACACTCCACTCATTTCAATGTTTTAAAAACTGGATTAAGCATCAGAATAACTGGGTCAGGAACTCTAATACCTATTAAAATGTGTCTGCATTTGATTTTAATTTTAGATATTCATGTACATATCCAGTTATTGATCCAAAGACACCAAAACAAACTAAAAGAAAAAGGTTGGGTTTTTTTTCATAGATACTAATAGCTAAATGTGACTATTAATGACTGGAAATGGTTTGCAGGTCTGGGTTATGAAGGTCTCTACTATTTTATTTATTTGTATATATATGCTTGTGGAGAGTGGAAACTCATGGAAAAAAATGTTAATTGGAATCAATAAAGAAAGAAAATAACAAGCTGGAAAAGATGGCAAACAAGAAAATTTAGAAACATTGATAAAGTGTCAACACCAATCAGCATCAAGATCAAGTCTTCACAAAGTTACAGTGTCCTTGTTTTAGTTGATTTAGGTTAACTCCATTTGGGATTAATTTAAAGACATTTTGGCTCAGTTGACTTAAACTGACTCAAAGGCAGACACTGACGTTTTAATCTGATACCTCTATCTCCATAAAAAGCTGCAGTATCATTTGAGTAAAAAAGAAAGTTTTCAGAATTGTACCATGTTCTTTTCAAAAGATTTTAGAAATATGATTCTAATTCTTAGTAGTTTTCAATAGTAGTCAAGAACCTCCTTTTTCAGGTTCTTTAAACAATGTCTTTATTATCCTTCAATTAGCTTGCATTAAAAAAAAAATCAAAATAAATCAAATGTATATCTAGAAATCCTTACTATTTTTTCGCTAAGTTACTTAAGTTTCACTGACCCTTTAATAATGGATATATCCCTCACTGACTTTTTGGTCATTCTTTCGAGAATGAAGATAATTGTCCACTAGAATACAAAATCATTTTCCCAGGAGACATCCCAATTAATCCCTTGTCCCAGACCTGTCAGCTATTTATATCCAGCAATATTTTAAAATTTTTAATCATTTTCTTTGTGGTATGAATGCAGATGAATATGGAAAAATGCACTGCAGCCCTCAAGTCTAGTCTTGACTTTACGGAACTTTCGGAAAAAGAGCATGTACATCAAGCTGCTGGAAATTGTTTATTTACCTTGAAGACATAAAGATGAAGGATTCAGCTAAACCTGGCTAGAGCTGATTCTGTGAGCTCCAGGGGTACTAAAGATTTCGAGCTACTTGCTCACACTTCTAAGCCATCATCCTCCAGTAAAGGCTAAATACTCTATTATTGTGGTATCTGTCTGACTACTCACTTCTTTTAAAATTCAATTTTTTCCCTGAAGAAAAAGCTTTCTGTTAATCATTATAAGTATCTGTAGCGGGTTTTGTTTGTAACCGGGCAGAAACCAATTTAGTGTAGTGGTTTGGTCCAAAATACTCGTTACTGTTTACCTTCTGTGAGATAAGAATTAGGAGAAACGCAAAGCAGACACCAAACTATAAAGAAGTTTATTAACAGACCTAAAAGAAGAAAGAAAAAAATCATACCACACCTTCAGAACACTTCTCCTCCCCCCACCTTTCTCCCTTCTCCAAGTGACAATGTAAAAAGACAACCCTTGAGATGTTCAGTCTACCACTTCCATAATAACCTTGTTCAGTCCATTTAGAAAGAGGAGTCTCTCTTGCCCATGCTATGAAAACATCACAGCGAGACAGCCGCCCAGGCTGGTTCTCTGCTCGCATCATGTGAGTCCCTTCCCCGACTTGCAGCTTTTCCCACAACTGTCTTTTTCAATTCTCCTCAGTTCAAATAATTAAGAATGTCCCC
Organism: Corvus kubaryi; assembly: GCF_017639235.1. Lineage (NCBI taxonomy): Eukaryota > Metazoa > Chordata > Aves > Passeriformes > Corvidae > Corvus > Corvus kubaryi. Next base: position 11,041,223 of record NW_024582073.1, read on the forward strand.
TTATTTTACATTTTTTTGTCAGAGACTAAAATGAGAGTAAAGAAAAGGGCAGGTAACCCCTACCTCTATTCTTCAAAGTATTAAATTTATGGCATGAATTATGATTACACAATACTATATATTTACAGAGAATATTTACTTCTCTACAACTGCGGTGGTTTCACACCAGCCAGAAATTAGACTCCAAATAAGCCACTTCCCTTTTCCACACCCCTTCCAGTATGACAGGGACAGATGCAGACTATAGGTTGAGATAGCAATTTATTGAAAACAAAAAGGCAATGGAATAAGAAATGCACAGTAACAGCAGCCATATTAATAACACAATTATACAAACAAAAGAAGGTGCTTTACCCAGAAAGAAGGAGTTCACCATCTTGACTTAGTTCCATGTGGCTGCTGGGACAAAGACAAGATGGTGGAAGCTCCCCGTAGGTCGCTTCCATATGGCCCCCAGACAAAGACAGGATGGCAGCTGTTCCTGCACTGGCATCTCTCCTCCCATCCCTGATCCTGAGATAAAGCAAATCATTGACAGATAAACCCCTTAAAGCCAGATTGTCCACACTGCAACATGTGCTCACCTCTTCTTCCCCCCAAAGCCACACCCCCTAGTGAGGATGTCAGCGGTATAGAAGAGCAACCCAGTCACGCCAACATGGCACTAAACTCCCCAACAGAACTACATTGACTAAAAGCTATGATAAACAGATTCAAACCCAACAGATAAGAAAATATGATTGTGTACTGGTTTCCTCAAAAAAATATGTAAGATGAATTTATAAGCCAAGTAGCCTCAAAACTTTCTCAGCTCATTTGCTAACTGTGACTATTTCAGAAGCAGTATATTTGTACATGTGTTAATTACAGATTTTCTGACTGGAGTACTTGAAAGTCCTGTTGGCTAAAAGCCCAACCATACAAATGTCCTTCTTTTTCTCCAACATACATTGAATCCCACCAGAAAAACAAAGTGTAACAGTAAGTGTTGAAATTATTAAGTCCTTGTCAAGTTTGGAAGATATTTCCTTTATTATTTTAAAGAAAAATGGGGTCAAAAAGTAAGGTTAAAATAAAATTCCCAAGTAAATATTTCCAAGATTAAACAACAGCAATGATCAAAATTTCCATGATTTGTAAGAAAATAAATTAAATAGGTAACTGTATAGCTAATGTTAATTGATGACAATATAATTATAATGGCAAAATTCTGACAGAGACTGAATTTTATGGAAAGAAATCACCGTACAATAAAACACATAAAGTAAAAATTCTCAAAGAGCTAAGTCCTACCTGATCTATTCTAGATATTCAAGAACACTTTTGCTGAATTTATAATGTGTATGAGTATTTTGAAAGAAATGTAGGAAATAATGCAAAAAGAGGCAGGAAAACATCAAGAACATTGTAATCTCTGTAGCATTATGATCCTTGAATACCATAAGCTTATTGCCTTAAATATACTGTAATTTTAAGGGATATTGCTACTTATTTTAAGAGACTGTTTGCTATTCTGTCTCTTGAAATAGGTTAAAAAATAGTTCAAAGTGATAAGGACAGAAAAGAGACAAAGACTTAACATTATTTTTATTTAAAAATTCCAAAATAAAACCCTAAAACCAAACAGTTGGCAAACCAATCAGTGAAAAATCCCACAAATATATTTGTGCAGCTTTCAACAACTATTGTATCTATTTCTCACAATTGTCCTTGAGTATTATAATTGTTACAACCATTACAAAAATTGACATTATAATCTATTACCACATTGTTCATTTTTTCACTTATTTCAAATTAGCACAAAAGGATGAACTCAAATATTTAATTGATTAGGATAAGAAAAATCAGTTCATAAGTCGTACTCTATGCACACAAATTAAAGCTAAAACAGAACTAATAACAACAGTAATGTAGCAATTTAATTTGCGCTAAGACTCTTCTACTGGAATTTACTCTTCTACAAAATAACAAAAAAGTTCTGAAACCTCAGTTCTCTTGCCAGTTTCCTGTATTCCCTGACCATAATGTTACAGAATACACGGAAGCTTTGTAAATCTCTCAGTATCTCCTGTAACAGCTACCACATTTTATGAAATTTAACAAACAAGATTTTCAGAGATCATAAGCAATTTTTTTTCCTAGCCACAAGGATATGGAATCCCACATAGTGTAGCTCTGTCTTAGTATCTAAATTAACATAAAACAGAAGATGACAACAGGAAGAATAAACTATAATCTGATGGCTGGGAAAATGTTTATAAATCTAGGAAGCCAAAGCTCAAATTTCAGTCAAAAATTTCAGCCAAAAAGCTTAAAGTGGACACTTTTTTTGTACAAAAACATTAAAAAGAGAGAAGTAGAAATATTAATACAATAATAAAAAAATTCAATATGCAGTTCTACTGCATAAGAGTACAATCAGCAAAAAATAGTTTCAACTACTCTTGATCATAAAACCTCATATATGTGCAATGATTAATTTTAGATATTTGCCTATCTGCATAATGATTTCTATAGTTTTAAAGAGACACAATAATATTTGCTTCCTTTCAGTAACAGTTGAATTTTGGTGGTTACTTCTGAACTAGTTAAGTTGCATTTAAGTTGAGCAGTTCATCATGGCTGATATCTGGATTAAAAGAAGAGACAAGCCCCCAAAATTAAAATGTTTCTATAGATGTAAACTAATAAGGAATGAATGTTCCATGCAACATAACTGAAAACCCCCTTGAAAATCTCTATGCATAAAGGTTCTGTCTTCTTAGTTGCCATGCTTTGATGTATTTCAGGGAAACCAGGTGAAGACTAAAGTCAGGACCTTTTCAGTATAAGTAATTTGTGGATGGGACCATCTAGAAAACTGTCCTCAGGGCATTAAGAAGCATAAGAGAGGTGGCAGCTCTTTAAGAACATTTTCTTAAAGCACAATAGGTCGTCATTCCCCTGTGTAAGAAATCAGGCAAGGAAGACAGGGAATCAGCATGTCAGAAGAAGGCAGGTTTAGGTTAGATATCAGGAAAAATTTTCACCCATAGGGTGGTTGAGCACTGGAACAGGTGTCGCAGGGAAGTGGTAACAGAACCAAACCTATCCAAGTTCAAGAAGCGTTTTGACAATGCCCTCAGGCACATGGTGTGATTCTTGGGGTGTCCTGTTCAGGGCCAAGAGTTGAACACGATGATTCTGGTAGATCCCTTCCAACTCAGCATATTCTATGATTCTATGAATAATGACATCCTGGTCAGGTTAAAGCATCGAAGGAAGTGCACAGGAAGTGGAATCAGGGACAGATGCCCTAGGAAGAATGTAGGACTCTGCCCAGATGTGTGGAGGTAGACTCAGGAACACTAAGGAACAGTTGGAGCTGAATTTGGCAAGGAATGTGAAGAGTAACAGGAAGGACTTCTCCAGGTACACTGCTCAGAAAAGGAAGAGTAAAGAAATTAGAAACTACCACCACCTCCCTACTCTCTCTGCCCCCCCCCCCCCCAATAAAGAAGATAGGAGAATTGGTGACAACAAATATGAAGAAGACTGAGGAACTCAACAGATTTTTGCTTCAGTTTTCACCGGTAATCACTCTTTCCACATTTCTCAAGTCCCTGAACTTGAGTGAAGTCCCTCACAGCGTAAAGGACCATTAGGTTCAATGCCACCAGAGGAACACGAACATATGTAATTCCATGGGACTGAGAGAATTACCTAATAATTGCTAATCCACTGTCCGTGGTCATCCTGCCATTGGATGCTCAGTTTCCTTGCACTATATTCATTTCTTTATATGGACTATTGAAGAAAATCTACAGCTGTTTGACATCCTTCAAGTCCATCCTTCAAGTGACATAGAAAATATGTATGATTTGCGATCCTGGCCTTTAATTTCTAGAGAAGCAGAGGGAATTTTTTCTGTTTCTTCTTGATCTGGTAATAGTTTCACTAGTAAGTTTGTTAACTGTTTGAGGTTTTTTTTTTAGAAGCATATGGGTTATTTTTTTCAGTCTGATAATTTAGAACAGCTGTTCTTTTCTTGGGGCTTCTTAAAGCCAGTTTCTTTCTAGGTTGTTCTTTTTTTTTCCCCTGAAAGCTTACTCTCTATTTTCTATTTGAATTTTAAAAAACAGAAGAAAGAAAGTACTAATAAGGACTGGGCCTTGCAAAATGAGTCCAATTAATAGAGCCAACTTTCCTATTTATAAACTGAATAATCAGTTTTGTACTTTATAATCATATGTCACAGAGAGATCAATTACTCCATTACTACTTTGAGAGAGAAGAAAAGTCTATTAAAAACCACATAACAGCACAATAAAAATCCATTCTAAATGTTGGGGTGGCTCAGCCCACTCTTGGGCTGAGGCTATGGAAAGCCAATCAAACCAGGGCCATCCACTGGGTGGATTTCCTCGCCCAAGACAGTGGGTTGGAGGGCCGATCAGAGGATGTCACTGAAATCTAGACCGCCTCCCCCTGGGTGGTTCCCGGGTTCAAGTTACCGCCCTCATTCTAGAAAGTTCTTCGTTGTTTGGTCGTTCATTGGTTCCCTGTTGTGACTCCCGCCTCCCTGTTTTCCCCATTGGTTCTAGTCAAATTGTATTCTCCCCTTTGACTGTACCCCATTGGTTGCTTCCCTTTTCCCCGCCTGGTTCCACACTCCCCC